>NC_142820.1:4679693-4847550 GCF_057945365.1 Rhopilema esculentum
GCTCGGATAAGCGGATCCGGTACACAAATTCGCCGATTCTTGCGAAATTGTCGGTTGAGGTGTTTAGTGTTTATAGTTTTCTAAGGACTCAAGAACGAAAAGGCTTCAAATATTACCTTTCCAGGCTACGGCCAGTTTTACGTTTGTTGGTATTTTTTTCCTACAATCGGGGTGGATAGAGTAAAGGCAACTTTGCCATGTACAAAAGATCCAATGTGCACACTAGGAAATCGACTGCAATATGTATCATAGAACTGGAATATCTACAAATTGATAGGAACAATGCAGTTTTGGCTGTTGCGAAATGCTACGCACATTTTAGTTGTCTAAAGCTGTTTTCTTCGAAAGGTGACTTGCTTCTTTGACATCAGACGTATTATCGCATTACCAATTTGCTAAGTAAGCATTATTATTTGTTTTCTTCTGGAAAAGATAATGCATATTTCACAGCAAAAATAGTCATTTACCTTTCTGTTGTTGCAATATGGAATGGTTTTGTAAACAACAATTGTTATGTTTGAAGTAAGGTTTGTCTAGCAAATCTTCTTGGCAAAAACATCATTCAGAAGCAAGAGGTCTAACATCGCCTTTACGACGGGGAATTTTCTGCCGGGGCAATCCTTTGTTTATGTAAAGAGGAGGACAATAGCTTATTGTTTTAATAAAAGAAACGTCACTGGTGCTGGAGGGGCAATTGCCCCCTAGATAGCATGTTAAAAAAGGCCCGGAGGCCTAGGCATAGTTTTTCATCAAAATTCAGCAAATGAAATTACTGCCATTGGCCATTGGCGTTGTGGCCAACCCAAGGGCAGGGTGCCTGCTATGAAATTTGAAAAAAGCAGCAAGGAAACTCCCCGGTTCTTGAAGTATTTGTCAGAAGACTTACTTCGTAAATTCATCCATTCCCTTCCTCGTAAATTCATCTTATTTTATGCTGTAATCATATGATTTTGAAACTGCATTTACGAAACCAAAAGTTGGTCATAGACACTTTCTGTTGGTAAAATTTGCGTTTTTTGTTGGTAAAAGGGTTTTGCCGACTGTAAAAGGGGCTTGGCTAAAAAATTTTGTCCCCAAGCACCACCGCCCCCCCCCCCCAAAGCCTCGTGGCTGGCGCGATTCTGGCTAAAATGGTTGGAAATGGTTGAGATACTGCCTTCGTTGGTATTTAAGATATTCCGAGGAACCTTGCGAAGCCTTCGTGCACATATCAACGGATTGGCTGGTGTTCTATTCAACCACATATTGACTAAACAAGGCTCTTGTTTTGGGCCAATAAGTAATTATTTGCGCTTTAGTAGATCTCATACCAGACATGGCAGAAGGAGATTTTTCAATAAAGAGGCTTGGTTGTTCATCCAACTTGGCCATTGCCAATTCTTCCAATGAACAGCCTGTTGTAGTTATTCATCAAATTTGGTTCAGTTTTTGTGATATACTGCAGGTTAGGCGTAGCCCTAAAAAGCACCTCTCTAAAAAAGCACTTTATCTTTCTTTCCCTTCCCCCCTTCATCCCCTATGCTGATATGTAGCGTCTTCTTTCATATTTCCATACAACGCTAACAACCACATGCGAGATAAATATAGAAGTGCCTCATCAGTCTTACCGATAACTAATGAAATTTGATCAAATGATTCGCGATTTCGAAGGAAAGACATTAGGAATCCAACTTGTTATAAAACTGATATTACAAAGCCCTTAACATGAATATGCACATCTTTTTACTTGCAGACTAATAATATTTCCAGAGATTCTTTAGTTTTTTGAAGGGTGGGACTTGGATTCCTAACCACAAAGCATGACAACACAAAATCTGTTTCGAAATGTGAATCTTTTGCGATTAGTGCATATTTGCATTTGAATTTTTTGGCGAGGTTAGGAGAAAAACGAATTTATTGTAAACCAAGAAGCACATTCAAGTCCATCTTGGATACATTAAGGTCGGACATGCCTGTTCAAGTTGCATTGAAATCAAATAATGCTAAGTCTTTTAATCCAATTTATCAGACTAATACTGCTTATAAATCAACAAAGAGGTCTGTTTGTACATAGAATGTTTGTATAAAGTATCATTGTCTCCTTTGCAAATACCTTGATTAGATTTTGAGGTCTCTATGTATTTTGCAGTTGGAGTCACAAAGATCGTTTATAAAGAAATGCATTTTACTTCGTGCAGTTAAAATGATCATATAATATATACCTTAAATTCCCACCAGATTCAATACATTGAATAGACTTTCACTAGACATTCACTAAGCGGCAGCAAAAAGGACACTATATTTATGCTGGCAATGTTGATTTCTAAGATTATTATTATTATATTATTCACGGTTCAAGGTGAGTGTGGCCATGGATGGGGTCATAAGTGGGGCTTACTTCTAGAAGTTGCCTACATCACATCCTAATTTTTTGGGACGGTACCTCTTTTTCAAAAACTTTTTAAAATCACGCATATATCCCTTCGTTTTGGGTTCAGGGGCGAAACTTCACTGTTTTAAATAGGGGGGTATGAAGCTAGGATGCACGACGAAAGGGCGTGTCATGCTTGATGAAGGGGCATATCATGCCTTAAAATCAACACGTAAACGGCGTAAATTCGAATAGAACTTTTGACATCACCGATTTCTGTACTCGTGTGGATGGTTTACATTTGAAGTTTGGATTCCATTGTTGTTTGAATGTTGCGCCTTCTGTCGAAAGACACCGACGTTATGTTTTGCACCCGTACTCATAAAGCTCGCAGGCAACGAACTGTTAGTTTCAGTTTAGGCCTTGGTTGTTTATCTGTGAGCCCTCATAGAAGCGGAAAGCTGGAACCTTGCTGAAACATCAACATCAGTCCCTGAAAGCAGTTGCTTAGGTGCGATAACGAACCCAGATAATGATACCAAGCCTGTCTGTAATTAGTTTCTTATCATGCACTATTCTTTTCTTACACGAGCGATTCTATAGATTTTGATAAAGCTAATGTGCTGCAGGGATAATCCTTTCCAAAGGACGGGATGGCGTTGAGTGCTGCTTTTATACTGCACTGCATGTAGCTGCTTGTATTTCTTAACGTTCTCTCGACGGTTTTTTCATCTTTGAAAATTGTTGTCAACCAACGTATTCACAATAACATCACAAGCAACGTATTCACAATAACGGCAGCAAATCAAATTCACATGCATCATAACTGTGCTCTGCACAGCGACCTTGATGCTACGAGGAGACTCGAAGAACTCAACTAGGAGTTCGCCTACCCTGGGTACCAGACTCACTATATATAAAGTTTTATTTTATACATAGTGAGTCTGGTACCCAGGGTAGAATTCGCCAAGCCTCCTCCAATTAGGATATCATGGATTGAGATGGGGTTGGCAGGTGAGCAAATTACAGTACAAGATTATCACTATATTATGTTGAAGTAAAGATAACCAAAATTACAATTAGAGAAAATGTTGGGAAGATGGCAAAACCTTTCAAGCAAAAGCTTTACCTAACAAGGTTACGTTACGCCTCTGCAAGATATCATCTTTCAAAATTTAACAACAAGAGCTAGATTAGTACCCTCGAACCGTTTTGCTTGGGTTATTTCCAGGCTACCTAAGAGACAGAACAAGCGTTCCTATTTTGTGCATAAGATCCTAAGATAAGACTTCATTCCCAGACCCCTGCACGCCCCAATAAAACCCTGTTGTCTAAGAGGTCGGACAACCATAGAATGTCATTTTACTCGGTGACGAGCCTATGTTATTTAGAATTTCTCGCGGACCAATTCTTTAGTCAAATATCGCACAAGATATTTCCGCGAAAAAGGGATTTTCAGGGATTTTCTGATAAAACAATATGGCTTCCATCAAATGTACGATATTTTCATAGAGATGTTTCACAACAGTAACCTGAAAAATTAACAAGGCTAAAGTAAATTGTTTGATATAATAAATGGTATACAAACATTTAAATCCTCACTGTGAAATTTGTCTTTGTAATAAAGCACTTTTCTTTTTTTAATAAAGTCTGTCTCAATATCCGAAACCTGAGTAAATAGATGAGTTTGTCAACTTGAGCTGTGAATCCAAAACCAAATATTATTTGACACTGGAAAAATTTTGGTAAAGAGAATTAATTCAACATGCTCATTCCTTGGTCTATGATCATTCTAATTAGCTTGGTTTCTAATACACAATGCCCACTTCTGAACCTAACCTTACTCCTTTCAACTTTGCATACCTTTTGATTGCAATATCTTATGATCACTGTCAGATCTATCTGGATATCTTATGAGCACATTCCGAAAACAGAATATCAGCTGATGATCTTGGAAATGACCGTAAGTGCTCAAATTGTCCCCCTCTCATATAACCCCTCCCAAAGACGCCCCCACCTTAGACGCAGAGTTGTTTAATGCATCCCCACTCTCGAATAAGCCCCTACCACCTAAACTTCCCATTTTATCGCTATGAAAAGTCCCTAAGGAGCTTGATTGTGGTACATGGGCTCTCTCCTTCAGGCATTTATTTGAAAAATTTTCATCACTGCACAAATCGTAAATCCAAGATTTTTGGGACTAAATAGGGTGTGGCTAGGGGTGTTGCTAAGTTTTGACTGGACCTCTTTTGGACTGAAGAAAAACGTTTTATATTATTTTCAGGGACATTTTCAGTGTAATTTAACCTAGCTACAGCTACCACTGATTATGTATACATCTTACCAGAACATGTTAAACAGTGTACCAAACCTGGTAACAGGGAAGTTTTTCTTCACTTCCATCTTATGGAGTCAATACAGTATTTCTTTGGGAATGGGGGAAACGAAGTGCACCAGACCTTGATTTGCGGTCACTGGCATATCAGTATAACGACATTCAGGAGAGCGATGTAGCAAAAACGGCAACCCAAAGGCTCTCCTGAGATATCTTTGCAGACAAAAGCACGAAAAAGAGGTAGCACAGGTTATGGCCCGGATTCTGGTTTGCAAGCCACACTCAGAAGACTGCGAGAGATTGGTCTCGGTATATAATAACCTCAAGGCTTTAGCCCCCAGCCCCCCTGCTCCGCGGTGCCTGAGACAAGCGCCAGAAGCCGGCTTCTACGTGAAACAATCAGTAAAGGTTTATATGTCTACATGAATATGCCTGTCTTGACCATGTTCGACCCAAGATCGCTGTGCACTATTTTCTGCAAGAACTAAATTTTAGAGTGAAGCCTGATTTCCACTAGACGAATTTTTTTGTGCGAATCGAATTAATAGTCGTAGCGATAGAGTAGGACCGTGATCTACTTTCTGCGAATCGAATTTTTACGCTGCGAAATTCGAGAACATGCCACCATGCATGCTCACATTGGTAAAAATTCGATTCGCGCGAAGAAATTCGCCTAGTGGAAATCAGCCTTTATATTAGGGATACACCAAAGGCTTATCGACAAGCCTGGTTTCGCAAAATCTTGACAAAGTGAAAGTGAGACACAAGCATCAAGCATCAAGAACTAAAAAGCCGGCTCCATTCATTTGCAGCCGATACATCGCATAGATAGATAGTTTCCGCATATGCTGTCTCGGTCCTCTCTCTATAAAGTGTAAAGGCTTATTTAGTCAAAACAAATTAAGGAACTATTAAGGAACTTTTGGTACTACAATTTGATGATCTGAGGTCTACGAATAAGGAACTTTTGGAACTAGGCCTCGATGTAAGTTTCTTATAAAAAACCGTATATGTAAGCATACTATCAAGTTTTAGATAAAGTTTTGATATTTTATCCTGGGGTATGCTTAATGCTTGTTTTTTAGGAGAGTCTTGACAGCTTACTTTCGGAATATGAATCAGCGGTATAACATTGGCAATAGATATATAAAGATATAATTTGTTTGGTTATTATAAAGTGGTATAGAGCGTAGAAAATTGCCAATAAACCTAACAGCAAACATTGATGCATCTACCTGAAATATCGTTTCACAAAGGGATGCACAAACCCATGCTGAGTTGGCTGAGTTTTGCCACCTCGTATAACTAGCATTCGGATTTTCAAATTCATAAACATTATGAAGTGCGTAAGTGACTAACTGTATATTGTTTTAATTGTTAAAGTTGGTTTAACTTGAGTTTCACACGTAAGTTGATTCGATTATCTCATTTGACTCTCGATTATAGTCTGTATTCATCTGCCTTTATTCTGAAAACATCCAAATCAGTAATATTTGGAGTAATGCAAACTGAAAAGTAAAAAAAAAATTCATCACTGCACATTTTCAATTCATCACTGCACATTTTCGATGCACCTTAACTTAATCCTTGCTCTCCTTGCTTCTCGACTTGTGTTGAAAAATTATGTCTAAAGAGGGCTTAAATAACTTGATTCAGCTGCACTTGATCTACAAGTCTTATTTGATGAAATTAATCACAAATTCCAGAGGCGCCTTTAAGGAAGATAAAACACGTTTTTAAGTAGAATTAATTAAAAGAGTGTTGTTGTTGCCACTAGAAGAAAATAAACATGATTTTTTGACCGCAATTTTTCTCCGTGAGTCACAAAGCATAGTCCACGTTTTACCGGATCATTGTAAACAAGTATTTTTGTCAAGTATAATGTATGGTAGCGCTTAATTTCCTTGCCCGTCGAATTATCTAAGATTCCTATTTGTCTCGTGATAGATTAATTAAGACGATAACACAAGCTGCTTCCATTTTATAGTTGTCTCTTTTTCAAGTAGATTGGCGCATGCGTTGTTTTCAACTGTCCTACTTTTTAATTAATACTTTATATCGCATGAAATGTCCATTCCTACACAAAATGTAGATCTATCATTATGACATGGAAAGTATTTTTAAGCATTGACCATATACTTTAATATCAACAAAAACACTTCTTAAAGTATATGCCACTGGTTTATTATCAAATGTAACAATAATCAGTTGATTAGTTAAGATTTCTTCTCACTGTTAGAATAAGCCTCCATAAGTCCTAAAGCAAATCATAGATCCAAAAAGAAATTTTTCATTTTCTATGGTCATATTTTATATCATTCGTGTCTCCAGTTGACCGTGCTCTAAGAAAATTCCAAATATTGATTTTCGTTGCAACCTTTATTGCAACGATGAAGCCATTGAGCCAAGAAGCGAGCCCAATGGAACACCAGTGATGACATGACCCAGGTGGATTGCTATTTTTGGTAGTGTTATTTTTCAAGACGGAAATTGGTAAAATCAAACATGGTCCTAAATTTAGGGGTTGGTTTTTAGCATGACCTTAAATTTTTGGGTATCATTCTTAAAAGAAGAAATATGTTTTCATTTTCTTGATTGAATTGTTGGATTTTTGCAAATTGAATTTAAAGATATGCATTTCATACTATATCAAAATTCTGGGGTAGAGGTTTTGGAAAATTTGTAAATTTTAGTGTATGTTTTCAAATTTCAAAATGGCGCGCGTACTTTGCCTATTGAAGTTACCTGGGTGCCATGGCAAGCTATTGATCAATTCCAGCGCGACTCCAGCGCTGCTTATTCTTGTAAGATGCCCCAAACCCTTGCAAAAGACACTTGAAATGGAAAATCCGGCAGTTACTCGGTTGGTTTGGAAAATAAATTCTATTCGATGAAAGCTATTGACACAATATCCCGTCCCCCGTGAAATGTCAGTGATGAAAACGGTTTATATCTTACTGTTATAAAAATTGGTAGGGTTAACTTCTCAAACTGTAAACTTTTTAGATTACAGTTATTTAGCTTTTTCAATAAGAAGACAGAGGTGCACTTGCCATGCTCATGTGGACAATTCGCTTTGGAATGTACCCTGTTCTCCAGGCCCCAAGCACAGGCTATCTAGGATGGTCAACCACCACAAATACCGTATAACATTGAAAAACAGGCAAGTGTGCCTTTCATATTGATACCCTTTTAGGAGGGGGGGTGCGTTGATTCTAGCAGGGGAGGATTTCCTGGTTACATTCAACTGAAGTGTGCCCCTTCTTTATTTTGTGACAAATTTTCTTTTCAACGAGAGTGGGTCATGTTTCAAGAGGGCGTTTGAAAGAGTGGAGACATTATTGAGTTTGCAACATTATTGAGGAGGCGTCCATCCAGGGGGCGTTTACTCGAATTTGTTCTGATAGACTAATCACTTTCTATTCATTGTCAAGATAGTTTCGATAGCCTTAAAGCTGTCCGTTCCACGCGACTGCTATAGCCATTCTCTACACAAGCGTCCCTGTATGTTCATATAATGTCATAAATGCATCTGTTAGCTATTAGTTTGTTATGCAAAGTCTCTTCTTGCATTGCATACCTTTGTGCGCTCTTTCTTTGCGGTGTAGGCATCTAAACGTGCTTGAAAAATGTGACGCCACAATGAATACTTTTGATACAATAACTTCTTTACGCCTGAATTTCATTGTTGTCAAAGGAAATTGCCTTATGTTCTTGTCAAATATAAGTTATGGTCTGTGGATAACAGATAGGCTTTCACTTATTGTATTCGAGTTTAAAGTGATTCGCGCTTCATTGATATCTCATTATTCTTACGCGAATGACGACATAACGCCCATTTGCCACCTTTGTCCATTATCCGACGCAACAAATTTGACTCCTTAACTTGCAAGTTAAACGAACGGGCATAGGAAATTCCACTGTATTTCTTGAATATTTAATGAAGGACTCCTTGATTCAGTGCTTCGCGGATCGCATCTAAACGGCAAGTACCGGCTTGTTGTACTGCAGTTAAACATTGTAACGTGTCTATTATTGAATGCTCTTCATTTCAATGTACTTCAATCGCCACCGATGTGAAAAGCACAACCAATATTTGCGCAGCTAAAGATTGTCATCGTGTTTGGTTTTGAGAAGACAATACGCAAAACTAATATGTATTGCACCTGCTATGGATATCAGAAACTTTATGAAAAGCCACTTTAAGTCTGAACAATACTGAGAAGGCTGTCCTCGTAACTACCAAAACAACTCTAGTACTCTTGCGAATTTATTCTTGCTAGAAGACACAATGTTCTACAAAGCATCACAAAACTATGTGCTGGATGACGAATCGTTTCTCAGTGAGTAGATTTTTGTTAATGTTGTTTATATTTGTTTGTTCATTGCTGTTTATCACAACTATATCTCTAACACTCAGCAGGTTTTAGTTGTTGTTATTTGCAACTTAATTTTGTTTGGCCAACTTCTTTTCAAATCAGCTCACAATCTGATTTCTTGATAAGCTACAGTAATAAATGAGCAGTCAGAATTCAAGACGGTTGCTAAGGCAATGAATATTGGTCTGTACGAAATCCTTGCATCAGCTTCTCATTGCAGGTGAACATAGACAGCATGTAGTAACCTCCTGGTGATTTTACACATGTTACCACTTATGTTAAGGGCACAAGAGAAGAATTTTTACTTAGACAGGTTATAATATGAAAACATTTATGTCTAAAAGAGAAAACTTTATTATCGTTTACACCAACAGTAGCGACCAAGTCTTTCGAAACCATATGAGTGGTAATAGTATTAAAATTTTAAGTAGTCAAGTCTTAAATCTTAAGTCACTTGTCACGTTAATCATGGATGTTTCCATCATTTCAAAAGTAGAGCGCTGTCAATTGGTAAAGAATCATATTTGCTATGTTTTGAAATCTATGCAAACATGATAAATGTCTAGACAATATGATGAAGATAACTTCATCTCTAAGTTTTGAAAAGAAAAAATATTTTATATCATGTCTCTAGTAGAATTGTCAGGGTGTTGCAACCCCCAGTTATTCAATTGTTGCTTTGTAAAATCGCTAGCAGTTGGGCAATAAAATCATCTTAAACAGGGATGAAAGTTCCCTCATGTTTACCCTCTTTGCTAAAATTTTACTTGCCATGACCCTGCACCCGACACCAGTCGGAAAAGTATGGTGCAGATTGTAGAAATATTATTTTGATTTTGTTTCAAATAGATAAAAGCGTTATTTACTCTAGATCACTTTTGATCGATCTGGTAGCTTACTCGATAAATTAAGTTCTTTGTCATCTTTCTAAAAGCTCTGAAAGCAGCTTTCTAAGAAGGGCTTTTAAAGAGTTTCGTTAATAAGAAAAAAGGCTTCCCTGTGCAGCTAGCTATTCGATACAATAAGACTGCATCTCGGTGGTCAATAATTCAATTATCGTTTATTTATTTCCTAGATGGTTTGAAAATCCACTTTCTGATGCCATTTTGATAGTAAAAATTGCTTTTATTTCTAATTGTTCGACAGTTCAATATTGCAGAAGTAGAAGTTCGTCCCAGACGTCTTTTCTTCGTCGATAATATTTTTTTATAAAAATATTGAAATTGACAGTGCTCCTCTATCAAAGACGGAAAATTAATAATATTTGTGTGTCAGGCCCTCTATGTTTTCTAAACATATTTTTATTGTAACGCATTAGCAAATAAAACATAGATGTAGATTCACTATTTTTTCGTTTATTTTTCAATTCTCTGCCACTTCATTGCAGGAAGCTTGCCTCTACCATTTCATAGCAGCTAAAATCTATTTCGATTTTCTTGCCTTAACTACATTTCTTTTATCTATCGATGACAGATGACCAGGGAGCAGTTATTTGTCACGACATTTAGTTTGCTTTACTAGTTCTCTTGAAATGGATATAGGCCACAGCCCTTAATCTTTCCCGAAATATCTGGAAGGAGAAATACGTAATTATGCTCATTTCTGTAGCTACGTTTAAGAAGCTGGCATACGTCGCAACACTTAACCATATTTATCAGATTTTTTAAAAAAGACAAAACGTCACATCATCTAATTATCCTTACTTCTCAAAGCAGTCACGTCACAATACTTAATCTTCTTAACCAGATTATTTTAAGGCGCAAGCACGTCACACAATTTAATCTTCTTTACTCAATTTCATCAAGCAAACATGCGTCACAAAGATTTACCTTTTTCATCAAGATTTTTGAAAACAGAGATACATCACAACAATTGATTTTTTTAACAGATTTCTGGAAACAGAATTGCTAGACAAAAATTTTCTCCTTTTTACACTTTGAGGAAGTAAAGACATGCCAAAAAACTTGATCTTCTTTACCTAGTTACTTAACAATTCCTAGAAAATGAGATAATCTCTTCTACCAAATTACTTTATAGCAGAGGTTTTTCATAACTTTTATTCTTCTTTAACAGGTTTTTCGGAAGCAGAAATACTTGATAACATGTAACTTTCTTTCTGAATCTTCTGCTTGCCGAGTGTACGTCAAAAACGTAATCTTCTTTACTAGATTCCTGGAAGCGAAAATGGCACATTAGATTTAATACATGTTTGCCCTTTTGGCTTTTAACTGGGGCAGCTGGAGTATTAGGCTAACTTTTTAAAGCCTGGTTTTCACTAGACTCATAAGGGTCGTAAGGATCGTAAGAAACGTAATTTAAAAATTTTATGACGCTTATGATCAAGTGAAAACACCAAGAATCATAATCGTAAAATAATTAGCACTTGATACTATCTTTGAAAATTCGTAACATAAGGATCGTAAAGATAAAAAACTTTTTCATCTTTACAATCCTTACGACTGGATGTTCCTTTGTTTTGAGAATTAGGTGACAAAATTTCCTGAATTACAGTCGAAGGCCGCACACATTGCTCCTTCTCTTGTTGGCCTTAACATGAAATTTATTTTCTGTATACAAAATGGGTCTATCTCGCGCGGAAAGATTATATCTATCGTGAAATTCATCTGCTTGAAAAACAAGTCTTCGAAAGACTACAAACAAGTTGGCAAAACACCTTGCTCAGATCTCCTTTTGAAAATTTTGCGAAATCCAAAACCCTTTCTTTCCTCGTATTTTATTAACTTGCTTTTTTTCGACGCCTCCATCTTTTGATTAGAATATACACTGCCAGGAACAAACGCAAATTCGTAGCAGCCATGCTGGATCCGTGCAGACAAATGCCTGGGAAAAGAGCGCCCTTTTCAAATCATAAGAAATCTCACTACTTTTACGATACTTATGATGCTTATGACATTGTGACAACAAATGATTTCTTATTCTTACGATCCTTAAGACATTTTAATGATGGCATTTTCATTTGGATTATAAGAAGCATAAGTGACGCGGACTTAAAAATTATGTTTCTTATAATCAATACGATCCTTATGACTCTAGTGAAAACCAGGCTTAAAAGCACTGGAGAACGATTTCCGTTTACGTCTTACATATTATTACCAATTAGCCTTTTTGTTTTTTAATTTATATCTTCATTAAGGAAGTTTCATTTATCCATTATCACCGCTTCTTACACACATGGCTTGTTATTGCCGTCAAAATTAAAAAGATGTGGGATAAACAGGCTGAAAATTAAGGAAAGCATTTCTTGCTTAACATTCAGTTACTGATATTCCGATCTCACAAAGGGAAACTTGCATGCAATTTGGATTATCCAATTTTATCGGATAATGATCATAGTTATTAACATCAAAAGGAACGTTTAGAAATTTCCACTTTTAATGTTGGTCATTGACGGTTTTAATGCGGCTGCGTTGTCTTGCCATTGGAACCAACTAAACTAAACTGGGATGTCTGTTGTGGTCGGTGAGAAATGATAGAAGCCTTTTTACCTCGTTGAAAGATTTTTACAATCGTTTTCTCTATCGTCCATATTGATTAGAATATTTTAAGAATTGCTCATTTTAATAAAATAAATTGAAAAATAGCAAGAGACATTTTCTGTACTTATAAGAAAATATACAGGGCTGCCCCCAGATCATTCATATTTAAATTATTTTTCATGTCTTAATTACTTTTAAACAAGATATTCGTGCAGTACTATGGGTATTTATTATGCTTCAGCTTACGTCAAATAATTTTTACCCTAAGATATCTTTGATATCAAAAAATACTTTTAACCTCATTGCATGCTTCAAAAATCACTTCCATCTGTTTGTTTAATTGAATTCTTTCTTTTACCGTTTATTTACTATTGAAATGGTCTCTTTTGGCGGTGAAGCCTGAGTCTTGCCTATAGATGGGTTGTAGGGGTTGACACCATCAGTATTCAGTTTTTTTCAGTTTCAGTTTAATGTAATTTTGAAATTCCACTACATATAATCCAAAAAGACAAAATTCAAATACAATTAAATATGAAATGCTTAACTAATCAATACAAGCTAAATACTACACAAGAAATCTAAAAGAAACAATATATGTTATCACATCATGAAGACAAAGGAATTGTATGTAGAGAATTTCTTAGGGAGGGACTCTCTCAGTAGCTAGGCTTATCGAGGAGAGAGCACCCCTATTTATAACTGACTAGCTAACTCTTTAAAAATATCTTTTTTTTAAAAAAATTCTTTAAACAATTTATGCATCTATCTTGGACGAGGCTGAATGGGGAGTAACTGTAATACCATCCAGTAACTGTAATGAATTAGGCAAGGGTAAACGTGGTAGGTTGCAAATTGAAATAGAGCAAGTCAGTTTTTCCGCATCTCATTTATGCGTCTATCACTTACTTGCCACACTCATTACCAGTCTCATTGGCAAGGGAAATGACAATCGTAGCTCTTCATAAATTGAGCAATGAAAACCAAAAGTGATTTTCCGTGCCTAGTGGACACATTAAGCAGCATTGGTCTTATCTCCCTAATGTCTTTTTTGTATTTTACAAATCCATTATCCCATATAATGACAAATGAATTGAAAGTTAAGAGAAGGTACGTTTCAAATATTCATCATTTGTCATTAAAAAGGCACATGAATTTTCTGTTAATCAACTCCTCGTTTTAACGGATGTCTCTTCATATGCGAAGTCACAAGTTCTTTCCCATTTTGTCCTCTTCTGGTTTATAGAACCAATGATCAATAAAGATCTTACCATTCCAACTTCGCAATTTTCTCTCTGTGCTAAGTTCATACAATGCAATGAGTCTGCAGGGTATTTATTGGCTGTTTTGCAAATAGTAATGTACTTGTATCACCTCCATGAGGAACCCCTGCATGTTTGTTGATTCATCCTTCACGTGGCTCTCTATTGTTTATTTCTATTTAAATCTTATCTATACATCAAGTTACAATCTTTTTGTTCTATACACTAAAGCTTGCACTGCCCAGTATGTATTGCAACAAGTACAATGCATCATACGGCTAGAAAAATCTGTTTGTATCAAATATTACAATACCAAGTAAATAATTTGAAGTTCTTCCACGCTCTTTAACATTACCAAAAAAAGTATTACCTACAATATCTTCACTATAGCTATTCAGATATTCTACTGTTTGATTCACTTCTTCCACGGTGAGCTTTTACTTTAGGAAATTATTATGGATGGACTTCCGTTAGACTAAGATGAGTTTCGTCAAGAAATGATCTTATACTCGTTTGTGTTTAAAATAGTTTGAATGCACTCGTTCACTGTATTCAAGGCGTTGAACTTGAAGTGGCATCCTGAAAAACTTAGATATCCTTACTTCGTTCCTGTTGAATTATAATAATGTAATAATAATAATAATACGAATATTTCAACAGTATAAAAGCTTCAGCAAAAGTATTGCTGTTTTCAATGCTTGTCCTGCTTAAAAGAAAAGAAATGTTAAATGCCTAATTTACAATTTCGTTACTATGAATAAATAACGTGTTAAAAGTCCCTGATGAATTTTAAAAACCTAGTTTATCAAAGCTACGTAATTTCAAAAATAGATCCTGTTTTTCCTTAAAAACCTTTTTGTTTTCGGCAGTTCTTACATCTGTCTTCCATAACAAAACAATTGTACATGATAATATGAAAAGGGTGACATCCGAAAGAAGAATAGCGAAATCGCACGAGAAATCTTTCCTTAGACACATCTGCGCAACCACTCTAATTCGACTGACAAATTTCAGAGAAAAATTTAAATTCTTGAAGAAAATCTAGAAAAAACTAATGCAGTTTTTATGTATCCATTTTTAGTACTTTCAAAATAGATTAACTACTTTAATTTTTGTGAATTATTTTTTGTTTCTTCAATCTTTATAGAAAACGATTAAAGAGCAGACAGAACCTGCAAGATACTGATCTGCAAATTGCATAACAATACAATTTTCTTATTTTCCTTTGCTCTGGGCATTCGTATTTGCCAGGTATCATGTAGAACACATAGCAAGGAGCGTAAAAGAGATACTGCAGATATTCGTAGTGTGGCGTCACATATAGTGCCTTGCTGTATGTCCAAGTTTTAGCTGCAAGGTGTGGCTGTTCAGGCGAGCTATAAAAGTGCGGTTTTTTTGTCAGAAGTCTGAGCTGGGCAGATAGTGACTTTGAATAAATGCTTGCATTTATTTTGGCATCTTGACAATTTTTTCAAAGTCTTCCTATTTTCTTCAAATTTTCATGGAGATTTTCATTCTGATTCTAAAAGGATAATAGAAATGTTCTCAAACACAGTTTGTTGTCATTTTAAGATTACATCTCTTAATTCACGTTATTTCTGTGGTAGTCGTGTTTACTATAACAGGAAACAACAGGAAACAACAAGAAACGAATACAAACGAAGAGAAACGATAAGGAAACAACATGAAACGAAATGTGACTTTGCAGACTAGCTCTCTCCAAAACGGGCAAGCTTATCCATCCATGTGGGCATTGTCGTCTTCGTTGCAGTCGCCTAGTGTTCGATCATGTCGTTCTCCACGGCAATCGCTGTTGTCTTAGATGAGGTTACGGAAACCCAGTGACAATTTTTACTTATATTTCTACAACACTATTCTTTAGCAAAAACAAAAGAAGCCAAAATAACAAACTCCAATATACCAGAAAACAAGCTGTATAGGTTGACAATCTACTACTTGAACAATGTTTGGGGTGAGCGTGGGGGCCTAACCCCAAAGCCTCTATAGTGTTTTGGTAAGTTCTAAACAGTTGAAACAGTTTTTCCTAGACAGTTGAATTCAGGGAAAAAACAAAATATTGCTTGATAATTAGCTGAGAATTTATATTGCTTTATTCGTCCTTCCCTGTAGTGGTTCCATGTTAATCACAAATGCCAGTGAGATTTGCTCTTGCGATACTGGCATTTCATATAAGGCTTTCAGAATATAATCCCCCTTACAAAAATACCATTTTAACATCTACTATCATAGCTATCAAGGCAGGATTTCCACTAAATAAATAAAATTGGGCCGCAGTAAAAATTTTTCTAAGTCGTTTATACTTGTTTCCTAGCTGTTTCTACTTGTTTCTGCTTGTTTCCTAGTTGTTTCCTACTTGTTTTCTAGTTGTTTCTACTTGTTTCTTCTTGTTTTCTAGTCATTTCTACTCATTTCCTGCAAAAGTAACCACACTATGGTAGTCATTTTTCTAGCTTTTATCGAGTCAATGAAAATCTAAACTGCCTTCTGAAGATAATACAGAAGCATAAAATTCATTTTGCTTAAGTTATTTTTAGTAAGTTCGGTTTTAAAACGTTTGGGATTTGTCCTTTTAAGGATGGTGTGAACGGTTAATTTAGGCCTCAACGGTTAGAGAACTTATTTTTCAACATCTATCTTGAGACAACACAAGGAGTTGAAATTGTTTTTACTGTTCTGTCGACACTACTTGAAATACTTTCAAATTAGTCTTCCAAGAACTTTAAGAGTGGTAATATCCAGAGCTGCTATTTAGGAAGGTTTGAAATGTCAGGAAAGCTTTCTTATGCAAAGCTTCAAGACAAAAGTTTGGATTAAACACCAAAAATCTAGTGAAAATATTGGCATTGGCATCCGTTTTATGTTTTTTGTGACATTTATCATGTGAAACGATAATATAGTTAGCAAATGAATTGGGTACCAGAATGAAAATGAAAAGTACTCTATTCATTTGCATTTGCTAACTACATTATGGTTATTTTGGATGAAGTACCACATGCAACGTACATATTTAATTGAAATATATGTGCATGCAGCTAAATCTGGTTGTTCACTCTTATGATTGCAGAATAATAGATTTATTTTATGATAAAAGCATTTAAATGGATTACGAGCTGTTGTATGATAAATAAAGGAAAAAGTGCCGATACTTTATCCGTTTATCAGAACTTCATTAGTGAACTACGTTGCATAATGATTCTATCGAATCCAATTATATTATATTCTAAATTAGAAACGCTTTTATAAGGTCCTTTTTGTAAATCTATACATAATAAAAAGTAAAGCAACGAAAGAAGAAGGTGTAACGTTTCTCAAGCATCTTTCCTTGTTTCTTTCCTAATTCTATCGAATCCCATTATATTACATTTTAAATTAGAAACACTTTTTAAGGTCCTCTTTGTAAATCTATACTTAATAGAAAAGAAAGCAACGAAAGAAGAAGATGTAACGTTTCTCAAGCATCTTTCCTTGTTCCCTTTCACCTTACTATTTGTGACAATTTAGGTACTTTAAATAAGATTTCAGAGACAAGTCAAGTTACACGAGGCTCTTGACGTCGAATTATCAGCACTTCACAATAATCAAAGTTTCCAAAAAAAAAATGATTTGCATCATGGACTAATTCCCTATAAAAAGATTGATTCAACCATTACCGCAATGACCTAGATTTTATTAACTATCAGTATTCAATATGCAAGTGCTTATCAACAAAGTTGACTTGGCTCTACTTCCACGGACCTCTTTCGTGAGATTGCTCCTGTAATTGCAAGGCTATCCTCGTATTCTTCAAACTTAAATGAGTTGCTAATATCAGGGATAGAGGCTGGGGCGGAGGCGGACCAGTTGTGCAACGACGTAGAACCCTAGTTTATATTTTTCTCTACTAAGGGTGCTAATATGCCTTAGGGAGGGGGGCTAAAGCCAGTACCATCTTTGCTGGACATTGTACATCAAAAGCATTATGCTATTTAATGCTTCCAACTGCTTTGTACAGTTTTCCGTGTCTGTTCTCATGAGATCTACATGCCTGACCTTGATTTGGAATGCGCAAATTTTTTCTATTCTATGCATGAGATGTAAAATTGTGGGCTGAAGCAGACAACGTTCAATATTCAAAACTTGCGTAATAAATTGAACCTACGTGTAAATCATTATTCTAAAGAATCTGAAATTCTTTGGACTTAGAGAAGACAGTGAGTACAGGCCACAGGGGAATAGAATTCGATGCGTTGGGAACTGAAAGCTATTGTTTTCTGATCCTGGCTGCCATTTGTTTCCTATTTGAAGAGAACAACTTGCTTCGCATGACAACAGTGCATTTGTTTCATTCTACTAACGACCATCACACAGGATTGTCCTTTTAAAACAACACGAGAGCTACGACCTGTTTTTGGAACAACATCAAAATGTTAGGCTGGAAAGAGAGGAGAATTTTGCAGCTAGAAATTACAGAAAGTCTTCTCCAAGATGGTGATCTGCTTGAGACACAATATCCCAGACCGAGACTCCAGTCTATCAACAAAATGAGAGAGAAACTAGATAAGATGAGTAACGACTCTGACAGAAGCGAAGGTGAGGACTTTGGGTTGCCAAATCTCTATTGCCTCTCCTTCACATTGTATTTTTTCAAAAATCTCCCTGCAAACCTGGTGAAGGGTGTAGCATTTTGAGATTTGGGCATCACATACGTGTGTAATTGAAGAATAATTGAAGCTTAGGCAAATGAAGAATTAAGTTTCCTTATTAAGATCGGCATAACCTTGCATTGGTTTTATAGAGAAGTAACTATCAATCAGATTGGTTCATTTTCAATATTTTATACTTTATGCTGCTTATTGTTGTGCTCACTAATGTGCACCCTTGAAGTGCACATTTATACCACACTTGCGCCCCTGCACACCCGAGATCTCGTTGGCAACTGCCATACTTTGCAGTCCGGCCTTTAACTTTACAATCTATTGAAAATTGTTCCAAAACATCTGAAAATAGAAGAACGTTTTCAACAGTAGTTTTCTGATGTAGCAGGCTCGCTCCTTTCAGTGGCGTCTTGGTAACTCTTTCCGTTGCTGTAGATTACCAAAGTGTGACGACATCATAATCCATTTTAAGATCTCTTTTACTTTTGACCAAATCAGCTAGATATTGCAATTTAACTAAGATATTACCACTGGAACTGAGTTCAAGTGATGGAGTAGAGTTCTTTTGGCGTTTCACCCTTGCAATTAGAGCCTAGGAAGTTGGGACTTTGGGGAAACTCTTTCCTTTCCCCTCAAAAATGTCCTCCCCCCCTCCACTTTTTTCTAACTTCTAATGCTTGAAGTTCTAAAGCCAAAACCAATTAACAGTGATTTGATGGGGAAAGGGCTTGTGCTTATCTTGCTATATCACTGCCAGTTTTTGACGCATTTGACTGCTTCTTCAGATTAAAGCCTGTTTTACACTAGGCGGAAATTTCCGTGCGGAATGGTGACGATCTCGTGAGGATATCGCTACGTATTGTGTGTATCGAAACTAGATCTCGGAAATAAAGGCATTCTCGGACGCATTTTTAAGCACGTGTGATCTGAACCTAAAAGTTTTAAAACTTTTTTGTGATGCCATCACTTTAGGACTATATCGACTTCCA
The DNA here is from genome assembly GCF_057945365.1 of Rhopilema esculentum. NCBI lineage: Eukaryota > Metazoa > Cnidaria > Scyphozoa > Rhizostomeae > Rhizostomatidae > Rhopilema > Rhopilema esculentum. The sequence continues at coordinate 4,699,158 of NC_142820.1, forward strand.
ACTTACGGGGGTAACTACCTACAGTATATTGGTTGGTCTGCAAGAGAAGCTCTCCTTTTCAAAAATGCTTTCTGAGTCACTTAAACCAATATAGTGAGTCTGGTACCCAGGGTAACCAATCTGTTGATGAGGTTGAATTTATTAAAAAATATAACTTTTAAGAATTCAACTAGAAAATAAAGGCATAAAAGTAAAGATCAATTTGTATATAAACAGTCAAATATTTCAGTTTAAGAGACTTTTCTTCTACAATTTTAGATTTTTGTCCTACCCTTCTTCCCCCGTGCGTGTGTCTATTGCCCGAGCAAAAAGATTTAAGTACTGTGCTTCTGCTGAAGGCAGTGGCGTCGCCACGGGGTAGACTGCGATGGACATATTCGCCAAAGTTTTCCCAGAAGTCGATTCTCTAATTTATCGAAATCCATTGAAAACTATTTGGGGGGGGGGGGGGGTGGCGTTGGGAATTTGATCGATTTCGATTTTCGCACTTGCAAAAAGCCACTGTTACGAAAAAAGCTGCTTGAGAAAGTTGCTTGCCCAAAGATTTTGAAATAGATAAAAATGCTAAAAAAGCTTTTTCCCAGAGTCTGATGAGCGTGATCGAGAAAATTTGTTTTCGTCCACCTCAGTTTTTTCGATCTGGCGACGCCAGTGGCTGAAGGTGGCAAATGGTGAGCGAAATATTTTAGATGATAAAATTGTAAATGTCTTCTGAAGACCCAGTTTACAAGAGACCTAGACCAGATCGGATACACAAGTATCCAGAAACTTTGATGGGATCCGATCCAAAACCATTTCCGTTTGAACGGGATTGGTTCCACAGGAGATCTACAGACTACGCGCATGCACTTTTTGAAATTGGCGTGCATCGTATGTTCTTCAAACTGAAATTAAGACAAACAGTTCAAAACAGTTCAAATTGAACATGGGGGGGGGGCAGTAGTGTAGTGCCAAAAGATGTAGAGGGGGCATAGAACTTTCTCTATGCTGAATACAAAATGAAGGTTTCACTTGTTTTCGTTTGCATGGCCCCTCAATGTCAATTTCAATACCTTGTGTGCTTGTTACTTGAGTATAAAAATCTTAAAAATTATGCATTTAAAGTTGTACAATTTTGCCAGCATTTATTGACTTTTCAGTTATTAAGAGGGCTATTGAGGTCATACATGAATGCAAATGTCAAAAAGTACCATCGGTTCAATCAGAGGTTTGATCCTGGCACAAATTAGTTATGATATTTTAGAATTACCCAGAAAAAGAGGAGGTGCTGCAAACGCCTTTCAAAAAGTAAAAGGGGCTGAGCACCCGAGCCCTCCTCTTCTACAGCCCAGGGGGAGGTAAAGCCACTCACAATTTAACCTGAAAGAGCTGTTCGCAAAAGACAGACTCATAGCAAAATAAAAAGTAAAAGCATGCTATAAACATTTTTCTAAAACATCAAGACTCATCTTGTGGTACTAATTTTTAAACACAGTAGTAAGTCAACACCGTGATGGGATTTCTGGCGTCAAAACCACGAAATAAATATTCAAAGTACCTCGAATTCAGGGGTGTAGTGCTAGGGGCTCAGGGGGGGTTGAGTTCCCCTTGTTGCTTAAGAAGAGGTTATTGATAAATGATTCTTAAGAGTTGAATGGTTGAATGGAAGAGGATAGATGAAAAAGGAAACTGTATATATTGTAATACGTAGGGTGCTCAAGGCAGAGCTGTTTATGAGGCAAGTTACATGAGGCAATGTATTAACCAAGAGGGCTATTGTCACTTCATCCCTAGTAATATTTCTTTGTTTAAGACAATATAAAAAAAAGAAAAACAAATGATTGCTCAAGTCGGCTGAAGTCTTACATAAATCGAAAAAGAGATGGCATCGCAAAGTGGCCAAAACCGGTCTGGTATGATTTCATACTGATACTGACAGTATTGGCTTGGAAAAAGGGCAGCTGCAGAATTTTGCGAATCGCAATGTTGGTGCATATGGCCTGGGATGCGAAGCAAGGCAGGGCAGAGATTAGAATATTAAGAAACCCATTAATTGCACTTGGCTGTATTAGAGGAGATTGTGATTACCAAAGGAGATAAAGGAATTGTAGCAGATGTTTAGAATCGCAATGAAGAACTTAATGACTTGTTTTTAGGTTTCTGATAATAGAAAGAAGGGAAAGAGGTTGCGAGGGTTTAAATATTTGATGGACTGGGCATAACAAGAAGAAAATTGCCGGATAATGTGTAGGGTACAAAAGACAGTAGGATGATGACGGGCCAGGGCTGTAGCAAATTTTGTTCTTGGAGAGGGGGCTCACGCCCCTTCGAAAGTTATGAAGAACCTTTTTAAAAAAAATCCCTTCTTTTTCTATTTTTATCAAGCGTCGATGTCTTGTAGATTAGCTAAAGCACAATAATCAAGGCAGTCACATGGTCAACCACCTTGAGGGATGTTAATTAAAGAAAGGGAGGCAAGAGTACTATGTCCAAACATTGCCTTTTTTCGTTGTTTTTACCAAGGAAGGTTTTTAGCGCTTACAATTATGAGAGAAGTTTGCTCCCGTACCAACATAGTTCATTTAGTTCATATGAGTACATCTGACTGCCTAACTGATGCTAGGCCTTTCGATAAAATGATGGCGTTGAATTTTAATGGAAGGAATTTGTTCCAGTGTTTTATAAGTGTATTTTGACTTCACTCCACCCACTGCCTTAAATTCCTTTCCCAAAGTATTAGCCAAACGACAAAATCCTTTAAACTAGGTTTTTGAGCAGTTTCCTTGACAGTAACAATTGCTTAATCTAAGAAACAGCAAGCAATAATGCTTGTTTAAGTGGTGCTCTGCTGCCAAATCCTGAGATTTTAACACAATCGTTTTTCATTCACAAATCAGCCTTGAATAACCAAACAACCCTAATCCTTCAACACATTCACTATTCATTGTTTCTTTTCATTCATAAAATTGTATTCTTACTCCACTACGCAAGTTGAGGCTCTTGATTAAGAAGTTGGCTCGCTTTTGTTCGAATACGTAAACTTTGGACTGTCGTTATTAACTATAAGTTGCAAGGCACCAGCCTATGCATGGTAGCTTGCGTTTGGCAATGTTGGTTGAAGACTAGGCCTCCTATTCGATAACAGCCTAGCAAAAATCGAAGAATTGTGCCAGGTGTATAACAAGTTACAAATTGGCTAAACCAATGTAGTGACAGTACCATTTGTAATCATGTCCTTCATGCCATTGTACCACGTTCATTTACACATCTTATCGTCTTCGTATCCTTAGCAACTTAATCAAATGCACATTCGTAGTGCCCCCTCTTTTACTGATTATGTACCCAATTTGTATTTGGTCAGCTAAGACCCGACGTTCAGGAAACTACGTCTTGTACTGGCTAAACGACTTTATACACGAGTAAAGTATATGAAAAACATCAGCAACATCAAGAGTTCTTACACTAGCATCAATAAATCAAGCCTCCTCTTTGCTGCCAATGAGAACGTTTCTTTATATTAATTGCCCATCACTGCAAAGATGGTAGAAATGTATTGACACCCGAACAACTTTGAAACAGTTGAGATTATTGCCGAATATGTATTACTAAACAAAAATTCAGGCAATTTTTTTCGCTATCTCCTAATTTCTTAAAAGTCTGAGTTTTGCCTTTCAGTGGTATTGTTCCTTCACTCCTATAACTTTTCTTTCTCTTACACCTGAAATTCTGCAAACTCCAGCATAATGAAGAGTACTTGGAAGCAACAAGCAATGCACCAATTCAGTTTACGGCCTCGTTTTTGAAATAATTCCTCTTCATTGTTCAACTTTCTACCACAACAAGGATTCGCCACCATGCTTTTAGCCTGCATGCAACTTTTTGAGTTGCGCGCTTTTGTAATGTAGATTTTATGTGAATATTGAGTTCAACAACTTTTGAGGAATTAGCCACACCCATGACGTAGAGGGCAGGGGCCGTGGTGGCGGGAAATGTTGCCACGTTATCTTTATTCGACGGAGTTTCTCGTGTGCAAGACACCTTTCGGCATAACGACATTTCGCCATTTACCGTTAATCCCTGGTTAGCAAATTACGTGCTAGGAAGCAGCTCAGAATCCCCAAGTATTGATGACCCTAAACGGCAAAAAAAATAGAATCTCTCAATCTTACTGCATCTTCACACTATTTCGGATATTCTCTTGTTAAAGATAATTTCGCACTTGCAACAAGCCCTGCGATTGGCAATACTTAGCCATTGACGCCACTTGCGAGGTTGCGTTGAGTCATTCACGAGCACAAAAGACTCAATATGCGAAACTCTTTAACAAGACCATGGATTTCTGTAAATCTCTTTGTTGTCTTATTGACTCGCCGCGACACTTACCATATTAAAATTGAATCGACCTGCTACCAAAGGGTGAATGAGGATTTCTATAATGTATTTGGACCTCTTTCGCTGATCTCCCATAAATCGGTGCATTGTTTTGTTGGCATCCAATTTCAATCAATCTTCAGACAAAAGCATAAAGTTAACAGTGTTCGCTACTGCGTGGATTTCATTTGTGGCTGCGCTCTTGACCGGCTTGACGAAGAAACTCTGCAACCGAAGAATAGGCGATAGAAGTTCCTGATTAGAATCAACTAGCATTTTGTTTGCGAAAAGCCTCTAATTGTCGACCTTTGCAGATTCTAAATGTTGCGTTGGATAAACCGTGAGTTTGTTTTTTAAAAAACATTTTACTTGATAAATGGTTTAACGAACGTATCGATGCATGCATACACTTTATAGCACATTTTAAAAATTATCTGATATCGTTAAATTTCGATCGTGGAAGTGTCTCCCGCGTTTGATATCGCATCAATGATAAAATTTAGTTTAACACAGTATAACAGTAATCCTACATCATTGCTCGCTTTACATGAACTTCCAAACATTCACTGGCCATCCAGGGACAATAAAACGTGGCACAGGATTAGATCATGCAATAAAAATCTCGATACAACTTATAGTTGAGTTGAGACTGGGCTTGGTGCCTCGGATTCATTCTAGATACTGACTGCATCCAATCCACCCACAGTTGGCATTCTTGCGTTATTTGACTTACGAAAATATATTCCATTCTCAAAGTAACGATGTTTGCTTCCACTTTCCTCTCCAACAACAGTACAATGTCCAATCGAAGAATACCTTGCTAGTTGACAATTTCTCGAACCTTATTTAGTTGACCTTTCTATGCAATTCAGAAATGTCAGTATTTGATTAACGTCCAGATCTTGATAGGATAGTCTTTAGCGTTAAGGACACAAATCAAAGGAAAATAGATCTACTTTCCACTTTCTGCAAAAGGGCCTTTTCCAGGTTTTACCATTTTCAACTCAGAAAAACTTACTAAAAATCTTTTCGATTTAGTTTATGAGATCTGTAAGACCGATTTCAAATCAAGGAAGTCAACGTTACTGTGTACATCCCTGAAGGTTACTACTGAAGCCCACCTTTCGTAATCGGATGTACTGTTCTGAATAATTGGATATGTAGCTTAAAATTTTTCTTCTCATTTCTTTGTTCAAAGAATTTGCGCAGTTCAAAGTATCACGTTAATGTAGAAATCAAATTCGTTTGAATACTTTTAAAGAGGCAAATTTAATTCCCATCACGCATACTTAAGAAACCGAAACAAACTGGCATCGATGAACAATATTTGTGTGTTGTTCTCTTGGTGCTTTCAATGGTCCCTAGAAAAACCTCTGTTCGATTTTTTCAATTTGAAAGCACGCATGACGACCTACTTCAGAAGGGGTCCGAAAATATTTTTCTTATTTGGTGGATATTGCTCCTACAAGGGTCCTAGGCTTTGTAGCCTGCATGCAGACTCTGAAATTTAAAAGAGGAGAGAAAGTATTTTCAATTCTCCTATCAATTCTCCTTTTTCTCCTATTTTCAATTTTGTCAACAGAGTCTGCACGCAGGCTAAGGCTTTGGGACTATATTAACGTGATTTGATCTAAGCTCTCCCCTCCTTTCCCCTATAGGAGTTTTGCCGACCTGTACCTCGCAAATATCGATAGAATCTTTCGCTAACCTACGTTAAAAGCGGACCTCCTGTGTCATTTCCCTAGAATCTTCCAAAATGTTCTATCAGCATACAAAAACATTTGTAGATTTTGATGGAGATTGAATTTTTGTTCGCAAAAGCCATCCGAGAAGATCTATCCAGAAGGAGCTGTGCTTATTTTTCTTGCAGTTTTTGACAAGAAATATTTTCTCTTTCCAGGCGAGCCACCTGTTCCAATCATCACCAATTCAAATAATTCCCGTAATGCAAAGAGCCAATCGGAGACCAACAATGTATCGATAAATGAGGTATGGTCCTTTAGATAATTGCAACACAAAAATCTCTCTCCTGATGAATATTGCCTAGCAGTGCTTTCCTCAAGAAATATGTTGCTTTCATATATTGCAAAGTAAGGGACAAATTTCGCCCCACACAGATGGTGAATTCATAGAGGCTGCTGCTCATATTTCTAACACCACTAATTCTCCACAACAATTTCAAACTGGATTTTAGTGTTCTTTCTCGTTAAGCTTTCTTTCAAGAAAGCTCTGTTGGAGAGAAGCAATTTGCCCAAATTCACGTCCAAATTCACAAATTTTATTCACTTTTTCACGATATGGAATAGTGCAAGAAGAAAAAAATTTGGAAATGCATGATTATTATTAATCGCAATTGTTCGTTATTCTTCCGTTAAGAATTTAAGTACATAGCTTTCTATGTCAATGATGGAGTCACGAGACAGATCTTTTTATCTAGCCTTTCGTTTCTGCCTATGTAAATGATTCAAAGATTCTGCATCTTCTTATACTTGCTTATTTTGTGTTGAAGTTTAACAAAGGCATCTTATTCTGTTTTAAACAAAAATACAGCCTCAGTGCTGCTGTCTACTCTTAAGATTTGCAGGTGAAACGTACCAGGACCTCTAGTTTTGGATCTTTAGCTCGCATTAATGTTTACCAATATATCATGAAAGGTGAAATCCCTTCACAGTTGGTCGGTGCTTTCTTCTCTCGTATAGGGTTAAGAGGTCAGAAAACTGATACAGCAAGACCTTTAATGGATTTAACCTTCATGCGTCCTTTTTCAATTTAACTTCTGTTTGGAGTCAAATATCCTTCAATACGTAATATTGGTCATAAGGTGGATAAGTAAGCGCTGTCATATTTCGCTGGGAGCGTAATCGGCTCAAGTAAGATATGTTTGTTCAGGTTGAGGCTGTTATCATGTTTGTTTTCTAATGAAAATTCTAGGAAAAAAGGGCGTACTGATTCCATACGTATTTTGTTTGCTTGGACAAGATATTTTGAGAGTGTTGAAATAAAGACTGTGTGCAGTGAATGAAGAATGAACCGAACAAAGTTTTCTTCTCTCTTGGTACCAGACTCCTTCTATAAGAAATAAGACTATGCTGATATGTGAACCCAGTTGTTGCACTCAGTATTGTCAACTGGGCAAACAACAGTTTCCAACATGGCTTTTAGTAACATTCGTATATGACCTTTCTCTAATTTCTCTTTATCTTAAAACAAACAGAAATGTGAAAATTATTCATATGAAATGTAACAGAACACCGTTTGAGATCAAACATGGTTTTTAATATATCTCATCTTTCTAAATGAAAATGTAGTTATAGACCATATTAATTGCTCTGGTATTAACTTGTCAGCAATCCAGATCTCATAGCCCTATACAGGAGCCGGTTTCAGAGAATTCTGAGCCCCAAAATTGATGTTATTCGAATTGAATTCGATAGACAAATCCCTTCCTACGCTGATACTAAATTACTTTTCCCCGCATGTTTTGAATAATCCTGACCTCTTCCAGAGGTACCTTTTCATCTTAAGTGATGCAGAAAGAGTTACTGTACTTTCGAAATCTCCGCTTACTTTACATTGTTATTTGAGTTCTTATATATTGTTTTCTCTAATAAACCACATGTTATAGACACATAAAAACCTAAATGTAGGCATGTCACACACGTAGAAAGACTCTGGGAGAGATAATGCCGCATAACGCAACACAAAGTTAATCTGGTACCATGGCCTGTTCAAAGGGCAACTAGCTGCAGCGACAAGCCTTTGTCCATTAGGAGGAAGACAATAAGCTATTGTTTAAAAAAATGGGAAGTCACTGGGCCGAGAGGGGCAATTGCTACCTAGGTAGTTAATATGCAATAAAGGTCACTGTCTGGTACTCGATTTTTTTAGAAATTGTTTCTGTTTCACTGTAATTTTTATGTTAAAATTGTAGGATCATAAACGCAGAGACAGTGTATTCAAGGATCCTGTAAAAAGGACTGCCTCGTTGCCAAATGAATCTAAACGCCAAGCGACACATCGTAAGCTGAGTAGGCCCGGCTTTCTTCACAAGACATCAGCGCTAGACAAAAATGTGTTATGGGAAGAGCCACGACCTCGAACCAAAGAAGAGGCTGAAGATCAGCAACGGCGAATCAGCTTGGTCATTTATGGATCCTATAGAAAAGATTCGATAAAGAATCGCAAAAAAATTGTTCAGGTTAGATTCGTATTCGATTTTGAGAATAAAGATTGTTCAATCTTACATGTATTGTATTGTTTTATGTATCGCGCATTTTGTGCGATTGATTATACTTTTTAGGTGGCAGCTTGTCGGTATCTCTAGGGATTTTAAATTATAGCCTGCGCGCAGACTCAAAAGTCTCTTACTCACTATTGAGAGACTTTTGAGTCTGCGCACAGGCTATTGACTTATTTTCTGAATAAAGCTTTTCTCAGAGCTGGGATTTAGGCGAAACCCTATCCTTTTCTAATGCAAAATCAAATGATTTCCCTTGTCCATCGTAAAAATCACATTATCACGAATCGCTATTTAGTTTTCTTTCATGGCATCCTTAGCAACACGTTTATATATGCTTTTGGTATAAGGAACAGGACGGTTCTAAAGTTAGAAATTGGGTTGAACCTGGGTTAACGTGAACCTGGGTTAGAAATTTTGTAGTGTAAACGCAGCTAACCTGGGTTGAACCTGGGTTAAGCCAACCCTACTCTTGGGGTGGGTTGAACCTAGGTTGACCCCAGGTTAAGAACCTCGAAATGCAGTGTAAACGCAAACCTGGGTTGAACCCAGGTTAACGATCTTATTCGCGCATGCGCCTTTTGAGCCATGGAAGGCGCCAAACACAAAGTCAAAACAAATTCGTCTCGGAACGCTCGTGCAAAAAGGTCCTTCAATTTAAGGCGGCATATCTTGAAAATGAATAAAACAAGGGCTGAAAGAGGTAAACTATGGGGCGACGATGAAGTCGTGTCGTAAATCGAAATGTGGGCGGACAAAAACATCCAGCAACAGCTAGATTCATGTACCAGAAAGCGTTCTTCACAACTAAGCGCATGCGTGACGAATCTAACCTGGGTTCAACCCAACTTTGCGTTTACACTATACTTTGTTGCAAGTGTAGTGTAAACGAAAGTGGGTTCAACCTGGGCTCAACCCAGGTTAGCGTTAACCTAGGTTAAAAGTTGTAGTGTAAACAGGGCTTAAGTTGCTACTCCGAGTTTCACGCTCAATGCGATCAGCAGGCAACTGTATAGCTCTGCCTAAACGGCATCGAACACTTTATCACAGACTGGTGAATAGTTATTTCCAGATCTTATTTTACGTAAAATGCCCATCAAAATTGTCGGAACACCCTTCTCACTTTATTCCCCTACCCTACCCCTACAATGTTAGAATCCATACATTATTGGATTCGGACTAAAAAATGATGACAAATCAACTGGAAAATATGACTTATTTCAAGACCAAAAACTACTCCAATTACTTTTAGTGGCCATTGTAGCTGCTACATTGTTAAGGATTAAGGTAGCTGTTGATTGATATTCGAATTCTGACCCTGTGATTAACATCTGTCCCCTTCCACAGCTAAAGATAATTTCAGTTATATTTTTAAAGAGGGATTATTTTAAGAAACTGTCAAAAAAATGTTTAAGTTTTTTCCAGTGGCATCGTTATAAAAGGGAAAGAGTTGCCGCAGGGAGCATGGCGGCAAGTGCCCTTAGCATTCAGAATTCTTTTTATCGGATTTTCCACTTTATGAAAGATATTTTTTGAAATTTGTTTGCTTTCAAAATGTCGGAGGCCGGATTCGATTGTTTCAATCGGAAAGAAGTTTCAGGCAAACAAACATTTTTAAGCCTTACTTGGAGAGCCATTACTTTTTAGACCTTTGTAAGTCACTCCAGAATGAGACATGCCCCTTTCCCGGAGTTATAGTTAGTTATTAATTTGTCTTAATCTATTTTTGCTTTTAAGTGACTACTCACAATGTTATCCTAAGCATAAACGAAAATTGTGTGGAAAATTTCAAGCTGGTTTACTTTTCCTCGTTATTCGAAATCCCACTTAACTCATGTTTTCTTTTTCAGCCACTTGATCGTTTCCGTAAAGCTATTTCTCAAGTCAAAGTTCTCAATGCGATCAAAAGGGCTGCAGAAATGTATGTTTTTATAATCTCTTTTTTCTAAAATCTCTAATTAGGCTCAAATTAATAATTATGAGGAATCTAGGATTTTATGCATGTCGTTTTTCCAACTAAATTTTCTACTGATCTTCTCAGCGAAAAGATTGAGCAACAAAACATAGAAAGTCTGTGTTAGGTTTTGTCCTCAGATTTCGCAGCATTAATGCTATGCAAAATGATGAAAAAGCTACGATCTTATCCAGAGCTGACGGAAAGAAATATTTTTTAAAACATTTATCACACATGCTCGCCAGCTGCTGTCAAACACTTAATCAAAATTCTTCGAATGTAATGAAAGCTTTAATGGTTAAAATGATCCTCAAATTCGAAACTGTTTAGCTTTTCTTCATCTCAAATTTCAGCCATGTAGAAGTAAGGAATGCATTTTGAAATTGATATTGTAAATGAATTTATTCGCTGTATTTAAAAATACATCATTTCCCTTCATAATGCAGACAATAGTTTACAGAGAATTCATGTTAAATATAGTATTGACTGCAATGAAAATCAGTTTATTGTGAGAATTTGTACAGTATATAGTCTATTAATAAACCGTTAAACATTACCTTGCGTTATTTTATAGTCAGCGAAAAACCTACCACCAGAACACGTCATCTTTTGCAATGATTCAGCAAGAGCTCGATGAATCAAAACAGTTTTGTAATTCTGATGGTCTGCTCTTTGATCCTAATTTCTATAAAGCCCAAAAAGAGGTAGGCTCGATGTTCTTTTTTTAGAGAAATACAGTTTCTGATTTATTTTATCTGTGTACTAGACACGCAGAGTGCACATTTAAACAGGAAAACTTAAGAGATTTGTGCCTCATATTTTTACCACCTGTCTTCAAATGATCAGCTAGTGTGCTAAACTGATTGCTTTTGTCCAGGTCGGTATCATTTCTAAAGAATTTAAGTGTTCAGACATGAAGTGAATTAAATAAAGAAAAAATATTGAATTAACAAATGCTGTACAGAATTCTGCGGTGTAATTGAAAAAATTTAGCCAAAAGATTATATACTTTTTAGAAAATTCAATTAAAAATGTTGTTGTAGTTTCTTTGCACTTTTTAAAAATTGTACTTCTGTTTTAGGTTCACCTGTCTTTAGAGGCTATTTGCATTTTATCAATAAATCCAAACGCTCGAACAGAAGACCAGCTCAATTCGGTTAGTTTATTGATAACGATTATGATTTATTCAAAAGCAGGCTTTGAATCCAAAAAATCTTAATACATTTCCGTGATGTTTTCCTTGTTTCACTTGCATCGTCTTCTCTATTTCTTGTTAAGCTACAGTTTAGAATTAACCCAAAGATGTGTATACATTTTAAGATTTCGGTTATTTTGCAATCTCCATCGTCTTGGGAAGGGAGTCCAGAACTTCTCGAGAAACTTTCTTTGACTCTCGTCAGTCATTTTCTAGTCCCAGTTCCAGAACAATCATTTCTATGTATTGTTAGAGATGCTTATCACTTTCACTTCGATAAAAGTAGTATCAGACATTTTTGGGGAATTTTTATTAATAGAGCTATTTATAAAGCAAGTAGAAGCTGAGAACACTGGTTATGTATTTTGAGTCAAGGAGTTCAGAATCCTTTTTCTATGTTTATATTGGACTAGACGTTTCATTTTACCAACTCAAAGTGAATTTCTTTATTCTATTTTCTTTTAATTAATTATCACTTGTATTTTAGGTTATATCAATGGTGAAAGCAAGTGTACCCGCGTTTGGAGAATACCCCTCAAGAATGCAGCGACAGCTTTTGTCAGTTGGCTGGTATGAGAAGTAAGTCTACTCATCATCTCCATCCCCTTTTAGCTCATGAAATGCAAAACATACCGATAACAGCAATAACAAGCCGCGTTATTTCATCCTGCATGAATATTATTTATCATTGTCGCAGTCCATCTTCTAATAACATTACATCATTAGAGTGACTACTAGATTAAAGAGGTATGGCTTTGAGTATAGTTTTAAACTTTATCTATTGTGCATTCTGTTTCTATTTAGATTTGAGCCAAACAGAGTTATTATACGACAAGGGCATCGGGCTTTGAATTTCTACTTCATTTTATCAGGATCAGGTTAGTTTACAGTCTTTGTAACTTTGTAGAGAATGCTTTGATGCAAAGAGAATGCTAAGATGCAAAACCTGAGAGAACCTTTTTCATTTTTTTAAAACAAAATGCTTTTCATTTGTTAATCTTCTTAGGAGCACTGATATTCGATAGTGGCAAGTTTATTTCAAATGTGATGAGGTGATTAGTCGAACAAGACAGTGAAATGGCTAACCAATGATAATTTCATTCCTTAAATTTTTCAAACAATAAATTCGAAAATAGATCATTTGATTGAAAAAGAACCAACTTTGAAGTTTCACTGCCAATCCACTATTCATTGTCCTTGTGTTTTGGTGTCCAGTTGGAATTCATCTCTCTTAATAAGACATACCTCGTTCCCCTGTTCCTACTCAAAACTGACGAGTTCAAAAAGCGCATGATAAATCTTAGAACTGCTTATTGGTCTAAGCAAGGTTTCCAAGCTGTGATTAAAAAAGCCTATTGTGTGTTTAAAAAAATTTATTACAAGGGCCCTCTTGTTCTATCCACAACTCTACATTTCAAATTGTGTGTATCGCTACTGGAAATTGAATTATTCACTTTTTAATGTTGTTAAAGGATCAAGTGAAAATACATGTGATCTAGACTATTTGTTTCTTGATTTTGTAAATTTAGTTTTAGAGGTTATTCATTTTTAGCAATCGTTTCTTTGACAACGAAAGATAAAATAACGGGAGCTTCGAAAGACACAACTGTTGCCATCCTTAGCAAGGGACACAGTTTTGGGGTACGTATTCTTATATTGACCATGAAAATTCATAATTGTAGGCTTTACTGACTTTGTTCAATCTGGTCTTTTTGAAGTTACACTTGGGTAAATTTTGTAGAACCTTTTGTTATTTTTCATACCTGTGACATCTACACGGTTTTCGTTAAATGACATCTTCACAGTTTAATCAAGTTGTAACGGCAACTGAAAACCCTTTTTAAAGTCTTTGAATTTGTCACACTACCTTAAAGAACACCACAGAGTGCCTCTCAATGTGCAGTTAGAAAATGTGGCAAACTTGTTGAAATGTGGCTATTAAACGACCTTGTTGATGAATCTATTGGTTATATGACATCACTATCACATGCAGAACTGTTAAATAATGTGCTTTCAGATGTAAGAGCAAAATTTAAAAATTTTAACTGTTTTTTTGGTGAGAGGACGTAACCCTATTTTAGGCGTCTTACAACCTTGTTTCTTACTTAACTTTGATTGATCTGGTATCTAGGCATACTTCTTATATCAATCACTATATATGAAAATCTGCCTTTCCATTTCCTGGTTGACATATTTAACGCTTTTCAAGGAATTAGCTTTACTGCACGACACCGCAAGGACAGCTACAGTTATATGTCAATCCGAGGTCGCGTTATTGGCAGTTTCAAGACAGGTATGATGTTGGATTGTTAGGGTAACGAACATTCTGATCGATTTGTTTGAGTATTTAGAAATTAAATAGTAAGACAATTTGATACAGATAACTGTAGCTATCCTAGACAATCATTGAGAACTGGTTGATTTAAAATTGCAAACATTTCATAAAATGGTCGGACATGATATCTTGATAAACTGATTCAAGCACTGAAGAACAAGTATATTTAACTCAATAATCAATTCTTACATTGTTATGTCGAATTTCGCATTGGATATCAAAGAGCTAATTTTTAAATGCTAATCTTGTTCAGCACTTGTTCAGGTCTTTGCCTGGTATTGGTAGTTAAAATGCAAGTCATTGACATACGGCATCAGCTTTGTGCCCTGCAGTCAATTTTCCCTGTCTTACTTTTTAGGATTTCATTGATATTTTCCTGCGTAGTACAGATGATGACGAGGAGCAGGAGCACATTAGGTTTCTCAAGTAAGTACCAATGGTTTTGACAGTTTTATTTCTATGGCGATTCAATCTTAATTTGCTGATTACACTGAGCAACTGAGCAACAAGAAAAACTGAGACATGATAGTGATAAAGTTTGTTTGTTTCTCATGCCTTCTAGCTATCAGAATTAGAAGACTTTCTTGCGTTATTTGACATTGGTGACTTTATATTATTGGATTTAACAAATATTGGATTCAGTCTTAAGAATTAACCTAATTCATAATCATAGGTACGACATGGTTTAAAGGAAGAGTTATAATATGCTCTTTTTAATGGATGACTTTTTGGCTATCACTAAAACATGGATTGGAAATTAGAAAAATAGATTCAGGGAATATTGAGGAATTTGAGACTCGGGGAATATCGGTTCAAGTGGATGGAAGAATTTTATGATGGCCTATGCAAGATCTTCTGTCAATTCGTGCCTCATAATTTTACTACTTGTATACTTATGATTAGCTAGTGTGCTTAACTAATTGTCTTTGTCCAGGTCGGTATCGTTTCTGAAACGATTTCCACTAGAAGAATGTAATGGAAAAATCGGAACTTGTCTGTGTCATTATTTCAGGTCAGTCTCTATTCAGTTCATTGCCACCCTCAGAATGGTTTTTTATGATACACTGATATTTGTGGCATCTAATTTCCCTCTATGTAGTATCATTTCCTTATCAGTCCTTGATTTTAAAGCTCTGATCTGTTGACGTTTATTTTTATTCATAAACAGCATGGTTTCATTAGGCATTGGGCTCCGAACTTGCCTTTGATCCTACAACACTTATATTTAGGTAATGCATGTCATTTTATCCTGTTAGTGGCGTCTTTGGTGTTATTGTTACTTTTGTTACTACTAATCTTTCATAGGTGGCCGTTCATTTGCAAAAAGGTTTAAAAAGCTTTCAATTTCTTTCAGGCGTGGAGTTGTGATTGAAAAGGACCCAATGAACTCTGAGTGGATTTATATCGTTAAATCTGTGAGCACCCAGTGTTAGTTTGTAAATCAAAGAATCCGCTAATAAATACTTTAGATATATAAAAAGCGTCTTGTTCCATTATTTTTGTTGATGCAACATACTTGAATAATCAGCTGGAGAGAGAGGAGGGTACGCTCCTTGTTGAAGTTATCTGCAGTCGCAGGAATTATGTAATGTTTTCTCCACTATGTATTACTAACTTTTTTGCAAACACGGTTTCGTTAGAGCTGCTCTGCAAAGGCTGCCCCTATACACCTGACATATAAAGTCCACGATTCGATCGCACTAGTAATATAGTATATATCTAGTAATATACCTGCAACTGCATAGACCATTTTTTTATATATATAAAGTATATATTTAGCTCCAAGATATGACATTGCTTTGAAAGTCTAGGTTTTGAAAGTCTAGGTATTCAAATATGAGTTTCATTCTTGTATGTTTTACTGTAATTATTTATTCTTAGGGATCTTGCCGCGTATTAACAAGACTTGCAAAACCAAGAACGGATCCTGCATACCACCTCAGTCGAAAATTACCAAAGTTAAAAGAAGAGGAAATTTTGAGTGAGTATGAATTTTGAGTGTTTAAACAGTATGCCTTTTGGACACCTTCAAGCCAGGGTTCTTTACAAAATCTATGGAAAGCAGCTGAAGTCTCCTTATAGTTTGAATCTTTTTCAATTTTTTACTTCATAATTTGTCCTGTTCAGGTCATTTTTCTGTTGATTCAAACCTTCAATGCTTTGAAAAAAATTAGCATGCCGTTTAGAGTTCTGCAAGAGAAAATACAATATAAAGTTACATGTTTCAAGTTGCTCATTAGATGTCGTGTGACTAAAGAGCTTTTGAAAAGCATTTATTGTTATCATTTTTATTGAATATTTGAAGACCAATGAACCCTAGCTGTAATTTGTGTACAAAGAATGCTTGTCAATATTGAATACGATTAGCCACATGCTCCTTTACTTTCTTACTTTCGTTACTTTCTTCACAGTGTTGTTATTTTGACTGCATTAAGTCATGCAATGCCGTAAGGGGTTTGGTAACTAGGAAGATGGTGTTATCAGACTTCTGCTGTGATCTTCCATTACAGTCACTCCCTCAAAGTGTTAAGCTAGAAGAAAATCCACTAATTATCACATCATTAAATATACTGTTTTTTTAGCCTAACCAGGCCCTTGAAAAATCATTGAACACTGGAAAATGCTAACCAAGATAGTCTTTCATTAGTGAATTAGTGTCCAGTTCTAATAGAAATAGTCAGAACACTCTCTACAAAGGGGCAAATCGGAGACACACAAAAGTGAAGAAGCAGTTTTAAAAACCAACTTACCATTTTCTTTGTGGGTTTTATAGGGAGCAACCGAATCAGACGGAAAAAGTACAGTAACGAGCAACTTAGCCCGACTGAGAACAACAGTTTTCTTCTTCCAAATATTAACCCATTGGAACGGTTACGGCCTAGGACACACTCAGGCCCAAGCAGAAACTCAAAGCTACCTCCTGTTCTGACTTCCGAAGAGAGAAAGAACGCCTTTGATGACATGGCATTGAAGAAACCAAAGCAAGAACTTTATACAAGTCGACTTGAAGTTGTAAGTCTGTCTCTTCATCATAAGCACAATTGTATACATGCCACATTGATTCCCCAAACGATCTCTGTGAATGAATATCCCACCTTCCAGTAGAAACATGTTTGTGAAGATTAAGCAACAAAGGGTGTACGTAGCGATTTACAAAAATTAAAGCTATTCTTAAGCTGTAGAAAAACACTCTTCATATTCTATTGGAGCTGCATCTCTTTTTGCAGATTTTTTATGTATTTCACACCACCCTCTGTTAATACAATTTCTGGCGGCATCATTTCTAGAAGTGGCATTATATCATCAAACTGCTCGAGTCTCTTCTTGGATGTAGTGATTATTCCAAGTGTTTTTTCTTTTCAGAATAAGGAAAAACGTGGAACGTACATCTACACATCAAAGAGCGAAACCGATCGTAAGTTGCAAAAGATGTTCATCTCTTTTACAATACCTCTTTTATCGTCAGTGACACCGTATTCAATAGTTTTTTCTTACATCATTATTACCAAAATGATTTATTTCTATTTCTAGTTAAAAAAGGTGAAGAAATGCACAGGCAGAATCTTATGAAATTAGCAGAAACACACAGAAAAGAATTGGAGGTATTTTAGAATTAAAACTTGGTAACTAGAACAATTCAGCAAACCTATGATTACTGTATGCATAGAAAGAGTGAGGTAATTGTTGCAATGAATCATATTGTCAATGCGTTTTAAGAGATGCTGTTTTTTAAGAAGGTATACCTCGATAATC
Source organism: Rhopilema esculentum (assembly GCF_057945365.1). NCBI lineage: Eukaryota > Metazoa > Cnidaria > Scyphozoa > Rhizostomeae > Rhizostomatidae > Rhopilema > Rhopilema esculentum. The sequence continues at coordinate 4,716,982 of NC_142820.1, forward strand.
AACCGGAAAGGTGTATCAAGAGAATGGGCGTTCATCATCAGATTGGGATGTTGAAATCAAAGCGGATGTCAAACATCTTTAACCCAGATCTATCCACTGCTCTGCTGCTTTTAAAAATTGATCGTTCAGTAACGTTGTAACTTAGACCACGTATTCTTATTAACGCTTTTTTAAAATAAGTTACTTGATCAGGACCCACAATGCCTGCCAAAAGTCTTGGAACACTGATATCAATTTCCAAGGTCAAAACCAATCATCTCCCTCTCCCCTACAGAACAATGTTGGTTTACTATCAAACGGGTTAGGATTTTAGGAAGCACTTTCTTTTGCGCTTCTTTTATGATATTTCTCTAAATCATCAATATTGTTTTAGGGGGAAGGGGGCGGAAGTAGCAATTTTTTTTCATGAAAGGAATGAAAGATATCAAATGCAGCGTTAATTGGTGGGTGTTCCAAGTACTTTTGGCAGGCATTGCAGCTCTCAAAGTCGCGTATAATTTCAATTGTTTTAGTCCTGAACGTTGCTTCTCAGCCTTCACACTTTCTGTAGACACCTCCCAAACACATCCTTCACACAATCATGTTTTTTATGTTTTTTCTATGACCGTTCTCGTTTTACCCAACCATTCACTTCTAATTATAGAATAGATCAAATAAAAAATCGGACAAGAATGGAAGTACTCAAGATGTGTTTGTTCAAACAGAAGTGCTGAAGCCAAAAGACCAATTTGTAAGGACATGTCTTTTTTAAATTTGTCTTACTTGACTTGAGCATTTGTTTTTTTGGACTTCTACTAAGGTTTCTTTTCTAAAGATCTTATCTTACTTATTTATACTTTAAATCAAATCTTATCCTTTAGGCTTTTAAAATATTTTGCCTATTTTATGTTGCTTTGTAAAGCAATGATTTTCAAAAGCAACTACTTTCATGATGTATGTTGACAGAAAACCATATCAGTTACAAGGCATTGTGTTCAACCATATTTGTAAACGTGCACTGTAATTTTAACCATCCTGTGAGCGTGCCCAATAGTTCCCCTGATTCTTGAATTCCCGCCTAATTCTGGGGTTCCCGACCATCAATTCCCTAATCCCGTTGTTATCTATTCCCGAATCCCGCTCATAAAGATTTGCCAATTCCCGATTCCCTGAAAAACATATTGTGTACCCTTTCCAGTTTTATTTCTTGTTCTTATGCTGTCATGTTCTTCCATTTAGGGCCTAGCTGCACTTCTATACCACGATGTACCACAAACAAAGTCATACCTTGTAAGTAACTCCATGGTTCCAAAGCTTCCACAAACATTTATTTACGATATGATTATTTCCGACGCTCCTGTTTTCTTTTTAATCATGGTTCATCGAGGCATTTTCCAATTTATGCAATACTTATTGTACTGAGAAGAACCTTAGCAAAATGGGAATTTGCTAGTTGCCCCATAACATTAGTTGTCATAGCGTTATCGTATCTTTACACCTAGATGTTAAGACAAAACATGTGTGTACGTCAGTTTTATGGAGGGAACAACAATCCTTGCAATGTTCTCATTTATTTTGGAAATTATTATCAAATTTCTTTGAAAAACTCTGTTTTCTTCCAGATAAGCAACGGTGCTGAATGTGTCCTTCTGTCCAAGGCTTGGGTGAAGCAAAAAATAAATGAAGGCCTGCTAAGGATGCTAAGATCAGAGGTACAATTTATTCTTTTCCTTGTCAATACCGATATATATAATTTGAAGACCTTGTAGTCCAAATGTTTTTGATATTACCAATAAAAGGAATTATCACTGCAGTCTTCTCTTCCAAAACAATTTTTTGATTGTAGAGTTAGCTATCACAACTATTAATTCAGCAAGACTGAAGCTGTGGAAACAACTTGGTATTATAGTATTCAAAAATTGCGTGTCTATTGTAATCTTTTTGGAAATTTCATAGACATCTTTTCTTTCTACCTTGTCTGCTGGCCAGCAATATAGACAGGGAATTTCCTACAACAATCGAGCAAAGTGCCTAACCTTAGTTTTTGTTCTTGATTTGGGTACTTTAAGCCTTGCTGAATATTTTTAAGTCTTTGATACATTTTTGTAACACAATAGAAATCACGTTAACGATGACGCCATTTTCCCCAGCCATTAAACTTTTTACTTGCTGAATGCTGCTGAATAACATGAAGTCAAAAAACTTCAAAATCGAGGTAAAGCAACCTAAATCACGACCATCAGTCTTTGAATTCCACGTGCTTGAAAACTGCAGAACCTCCATTTTGATGATGTCATGCAAACTTTAAATAGCAATAACTCGTTATCTGCAAGTCTGATAGAGTTTATTTTTTGGAACTTTTTGCTCCCATTACAATGCCAAATAAGATGGATGAAGCGATTTTCCAAAAAAGAGAAGTAAAAGTTTAAATGACCGTTAATGACGTCATCGAGCACGTGATTTCTATTGTGTTACAAGAATGTATCCAAGGCTTGAAATATTCAGCAAGGCTGAAAGTACCCAAATCAAGAACAAAAACTAAGGTTAGGCACTTTGCTCGATTGTTGTTAAAAATTCCCTGTCTAATAGTGATCTTTGCAGAACTAAATTTATTTCCTCGTCTTTTTTGAAATTCGTTTGGGCAACGTTATTATGATAATCCAGTTTTACAGTCTATATTCTTCTATAAAGTTCAAAATTTGTCTAATGTTTATTTTAGATATCACCTACCCCGTGTGCAACAAGTTTGCAGCAAAACTTACAAGATCAAGCAAGCTGGGAAAACTATAAATCTAATGTTATAAATGGAATTGTAGCAACGCGAATCTGACCTCCAGTTTATGTACAGAGTTTATGTATCTATTAGAAGATGTAGGGGGGGGGGGGTGATATGGCCTGATTTTAATCCGAAAGACATAACAGCATACATTCTTTTCCCTAGCTGCAAAGAGATTTAACGTACATTAAGTCCTGGTCGTCAAAAAAATAATTTCAAAATTTTGTTCAATTTACATGGAAAAAAGCATTATTCAAGGCTGTCTTTGGCATAGCTGTATGTATGTGTGTAATCTTATTTTAATTTGAATACAAATAATTCTTATTTCTAATCACAAAATAAAAAGATACTAATCTAATTCGAATAACAAATTTACAATAAAATTTACGTAAATTTTTTAAAATACAAATTTCTGAAGTTTTAAATACATTCCATAAAACTACTGCATTCTAAAGTCCCCCAATACCCTCCCCAAAAAACGTACGAAAACTTTAATTTACGAAATTGTGATCATGAAAGCTAAAATTTCACTATAGCAGCTTAACAAAATACACTAAATATGTCAGGCTGACACGGTATATATTGACAAAAAGCATTTTATGCTTTTCAGAAAAGCACCAAACCATGATCCAAAGATATGCCAACTAGAGTCTTCAAAAATTTTTTGCGGCTTCGACTGTTTGATATTGTAGAGAAAAGACAACGGTTTGTTTCAAATGTTTGTAACCTTTCAAAAAGACCCCTGGATCCTTCTTCCTTGATTCCTTCCACATTTTGGGCTTAACATTATTTTTTTTAAGCTCTACTATTGGAACTTTTTTAATGTGGAAAATTTCCTAAAAGGCATCTTTTCAATTCAATTTTCAGCAAACTCTTTCGGCCTAATTTGGATATGGCCTCAGGTCGCAGTGTCGTGTAAAATTAAATATCCTTTGCCCCTTGGGCATTTGCCGGTTGATTTTATTTTCAGGCTTTGTCATCATCTTCGCGTCAAATAATTCTAAGAGACAAATTTATTTAGTGTAGCATAATAGCGCGTCCGTAAGTGTAAAATTTAGAGTTGTAAATATCGCTAGAATTTTTAGATGTATCATTTGAAAGTAGATTCATTTTGCGAGTAATCCGATGCTTTCCTTAATCTGCAAATATTTGCCTCAATTTTTTCTTTCATACCTAACTCTTTCTTTATAAGCAGATTACTGAAATATCATTAAGTTCTCGATACCATAAAGGCAGAGCTGTACACGCATACGCGTAGCTATTTCTATATGTTTGCACAGAATGAGTTTGATCAGTGCAAGTGACCGTTGCACCGATGGCTTCCAGCCGATGCAGCCGATGTACCGATGACGTTGAAATAGTGAAAAATCTTGAAAGATAGCAAAGACTCTCGAGCCTCGCTCACCAACAAATGTCACCCTTTTGGCTTCAATATAAGCTTGATCCCGTATTTGTATGTAGTCAGATCGTTGTGGTGTAGATCGAGCATGTTATTAACTCAGCTAGAGAATCTAACAAATGGCCATCTGTGATCCCAAAGGTCTTTGGTGGTTTCGATTTCTATAATGGCGATGAGCATATCTATTTACGACAGTCAAAACGTTTTAGTTCTCATAGAGTGGTTAACTATAAATTGTCTTCCAAAAGCACTTAAAATGAAAATACACAATTTGCTAAGTTGATGATTAAACGTCAACTGTTAGAGCAATAAGAAGAAGCACATGGCTGCGGTTCCACAAGGATGTTCTCTTAATCTCAATAACTAACATTGTTTCCTCTGCGGTTGAAGATGATTGGCATCTGAAAACCATAAGTGCTTATTCTTTGGCACATGTTTACAGCCTGCAGCCCCTTTTATCAAAAGCTTTTTAAATTCCACTTTTAGCCTCTCTTTTTGCGGAATAGCAAAATCTACCAGATGAAAAACAGGAGAGGATCCCTTTAAATCATAATTCATTTGAAAAGTATACCCCAGCTTCTACTAATTCTTTCGTAACTGTTGCCTTATTTCGATCTACTGTTGGCATCTTGTGGCAAGAACTTTTTGAAATTTTAGAAATGTTGACATGAATAAGGCACTACAGGCAAAATTTCGAAAGAATCTCTCTTATGTTTGCAAAAAGCCGGTCTCAAGTGCAAATCTTATGAAAAGGGTACTTTGCCCCCTTTAGCTCTACTATCAAAGGGCAAGAGGGGAAGTTGCCCTCTGTGCACCCCTATGCCCAGTGGCGGTTTCAGGGACTGCGGGGCCTTGGGCCAAAAACATCTGCGGGGCCCTTGTTCTTTTACAATTTCCATCTTTTTTTAGGTGTGAGGCCCCTTTTGGCTATCATAAGCGCGGGGCCTTGGGCCATGGCCCCTTGGACTCCCCTTCAGTAGCGGCGCCACGGGGGGGACTGGGGAGGACACCCCAGTTCTCAGGAGAATCGATTTTGTAGTTCGTCTAAATTCGATTAGAAAATATTGGGTAATATTTTGACACCGTACTTTTTGTGATGTCATCCTAAGATTTTCAAACTGCCAATTTTCAAACAAAAGTTAGTCATAGGCGTTCCCTTCGAATAAAATTGGCGTTTTCTGTTGGTAAAAGGGCATTTTCTGGTTGTTAAAAGGGCGTGGCTTAAATTCTTTTGGTTTGTCCCCCCCCCCCCCCAGAGCTTAGTGGCTGGCGCCGCCATTGCCCCCCTTATAACCGCCACTGCCTGTGCCACTTCTACGGCGCCCCTGTCTACTGTTTTTAAAATGCAGCGAAATTCAATATAGTCGGATACCTGAAGTCAATGGAATGCAAATCTGATAAAGCTACAGAAGACGTTGCAAAAACCCAAAGTTACATGTTGACTGGTGATAACAAACGTTGGGCAGTTTTTAAATTCAGCAAAGTTTCCGCAAAAGCAAAATTCAGGTACAGATTTAAGCATGTTGCCCGATTCCTTCCTAGAGCCTTAGAGATCGCTATCATTTCCCTTTTTTATATAAGCGAAAGCTTAATCCCCCGCAAAATGAGTTGCGATAAGAAAGGTTAGTCATTTATTACTAAATCAGGAGTTGCAGAATCGCTTGTAAAAAGTTAGTATACATTTTATGATCACGGTGGATGTGCAATACATATATGGTCTTGTTCTACTGCAAGAAGGCAAACGGACCTCTGACGACATGGGACCAGGGGACATTTACCTCTATTTTTGCAAGGCAATAGCGCTTTTTTGTAAAATCGTTTGTTATAAGTCTTTTATTTGCCTTCCCCCCTATCTCCCTACTGCCAACTTGCGTTGGATCCCCTGGTTCATATTCAAGAATGCACATTGCGTTTAACAATATCACGAAACTGTTAAGCAGCCCAAAATTTTCAATACTCCAATTACATCATTCAATGGTGAGCAAGTTTAGAATTGTCGAAACGTGTTTATTATGAGCTTTCATATCCAATGAAATTAAATTTTGAAAACAAAACTGAGGTTTCGAAAGGTAATTTTTCCCCTGTATCGACCTAGAAAGAAAGTAGTAGTATATTGCGAAGGAGCGCGCGGAAGTGGCGGTAATGATTTCGCGCAGTCATCACCTGCTTGAAAGTTGTCCCATGTTTAAAGTCGAAAACACCGAGTTATGTTAAGCAGCGTTTTAATGACTCGTGGAAAGCAGCCATGTCTGATCAGGAGATTGGAACTTTGATTCACCAGGGAACTCTCATCAAATCACCTCCAGAAAGCAAAAGCAAAGACCTGAGCAGGGTAAGGTTACACTGTACACTCTTGTCAACATTGAAATTTTAGGCCATTTTGGCTTCCAAACATTACGCCGAAAATGTCCTCACATTGGCCATTTGACAAGGTGTACCGCTGTTTATACCTTGTAAGATCAGAAGTTTTATTTGGCTTTCTTTTGTCAAATTTCTTGGTCTCCTTCCTTGAACAGTAACGTTTGATTGACACGGTACTCGTGTTTCCGTATTTATATATAAACCCTTTGAAGGGAAACACAATGCAATATACCAACCCCTGTTTACAAAAGAGCCACTTTTAGATAAAACGAATGTTATAAAAATGAAAATTATGTTATTTGTGTGTTATTTACGTAATAACGCTGGATGCTATTTGGCTTGTGAATGAAGGGAAGGATATTAATACTTTATCTGGTAAATCTGTTAGTAGCATTGAGAGGGTATTGACTAAGTAAAACACGTAAAAGGGTGAGATTAGTTGTGAAGTTGTATGGTCCATGAAAATATTATATTGCAATATTGACCTATAATAGGTATTAAGTACCTAGACTGCAAAATATTGTGATTCTTTATACAAGATCTTGAGAGTGCAATGAATAAAGTGGGCATTGGTGCAAATGTGATGGAACTGAATATCAGCATGTGTTTTTACTGACAACATTGCCCCTCAGCATTTGGCCCTTCATTGATGTCCTATGGTTGTAGTAACTATCGTTTTATTATTCTGGATACTTTGCAGACTGGCTCAATACTGAAGCAATATAGACGGTCAGTTAAATCACTCTATCAATAACATACATAAAAACAACTCACTTTCAAAAAAGATTCTGTTTGCAGATTATGACCAATTTTAACAAGATCTCTGGTGTGCCAACAGCCCTGAACCTCAAATGTGGGATGGCAAAAAATTCCTGAAAATGCCATTTTTCCAGATTTAAACTTAATGTATCTAGTTTTAAGCTGCACCCCAAATGCCTCCAGTGATGTACCTAGACAATATAGCTTGGGGGGGGGGTTTGTTTACAGAAAAAAGTGGCCAACTATACTTTTTTGATTAATTGGGTTATTTTTGTAACAGCGACTTCTCCCGTCATCGCATTTTTTGCAGTTAACTTTTTGCTTGTTGGGTGGTTTTTGTAATAATAGGCAAAAACTTTGATCTATCTGGAAAAGGATAGTTAAATAAGCGAAAGGTACATTTGTAGCAATTAGAACCTTTCAATCTTAAGAAAACAGTTACAGAAAAGTCAAAGAAATCTCTAGGAATTGTAGATTGGGGAATATCATAAAACAGCAGGTCCCTTCTAGCAATAGAAACAAAACTACCCCTCAAAGAGAACAGGGTACTCTGTCTTGCAGATCAAAAACGACAACCAAAACATGGAATTCCACTATCCAGTGGCATTTACTGAAAAACCCAGATTGGGGGAAAACTATAACTGCGACATGTTTCACATTATTGGCAAAGCCTTATTATCGTTCCATCTAGCAGTTTGTCAATCTATCTACTATATAAACATGACAGACCGCTCTTGTGTAGACAGAAGGAGTTAGTTTTCACCTTAGGACTTCATTGGTAACATTTTCAATAGGAAAGCGGAACTGATTGGCCAACCTCAACAGTCATGTGCTCGCATTTTCTGATTGGCCTATTTCGACCCAAAACTGGGTATTTTAGCGTAAAGTTTTTCATCTATGTTCTGACGTTTTATACTCTGAAGAGTGCTAGACGAAAGTTTGTTTCAAAATTTGTTTTTCAAAGCCATTTTCAAATTCTGTACAACAAAAAGATTGTTTGGCAAGATAATTGTTGTTTTTGTGTTATGCCAGCTTTACATGAAACTGAAAGAGTCTGTTCTTTCAAATACTTCAAGTAAAGGTGGTGCCTAAGTCACAGTTAAAGCAAATACAAATTGAAAGAAGTAAAACAGCATAGTCCTGACTGAGGCTATTAAAGGCAACCGACGGATATTAAAGGGGCTAAAGTCATCTGTCGATTGTCTTTAAAGTACATTCTATGTGTTACTGATTTAGCACGCCTCAGCAAATGAGGGGAGCGATTCAAAGCTCACCTTTCAAAATACAAACGACCAGGCCTATAAAATGGATTTTGGGTGGAGGAGAATCCAAGGCATTATTTTCAGGCTTTCTTTTATCAAAATGTCCCTTAGTTTCGTCTTTTGTAATGTTAACACATAATAGGAAAGGGCTTGAAGGTTTTAAATAGCCTTTTTAATGTAGCTCATAAAGAAAAATATTCTGAGATGTTGAGAATAACCAAAATAAGATTGGGAGGAAAACTAAATGAAGCGATTTTGTGCAGTTGGAACATTACTCTATCAAATCTTATCTTAAAATTTTGTGTGATAAAGTAATAAAGTAAAGTTTTGTTTAAGCCAAGGAAAATACAAAACTTCATCACTTTTTGTTGGCATCAAGTTATTCTGGATCTTTTTCTCCATCTATTTCCTAAACAAGCTGTTACTCTCCGTACAACTTAGACAATGACCAATTTCTTCGATCAAATTCTCATGTTCAGTTCTATTTATGTTTTCTATGGCTAGGACATAGTAACCAAGCTAGAAATAAGGGCATATTTAAGGGAATACTAGGCACAATTACATACAGAATGGTAGGCTACATTTCTTTCCACTTTTGTTCAAAACTTTTTATTTTACGTTGCAGAAAAATGGGGAGCCATGATGCCCCCCCCCCAAATCGGCACATCCCTGAATGCGTCCATGACTGTTTCTGGGGTGTGCCATTACAATGATCTGTAAACTCGAAAATATATGGTTTATTATCAAAGCAAGAATTTCTGCTGTACTTGATTTTGTTTTCTCATTTTTGTTTTGACTATTATGATTAATTGGCCTCAGAATGTTATTATATTTCAACATTTAAGGGTTCGTCGTGGAAGCTTTTAAGATAAGTTCTACATAATGTCATAAAGAACCTAGTTTTTAATTTTGTAACTCTTATCCTGGCAATTTCACAGTGCATGAATGAATGCATTAAATAGAGTAAAGTCACATTGAATTACAACTTCAAATATCTATTTGCAAAATGCCAATTAAAGTGGCCTCTGACAAATAACTATTGAGGGAACTCTTTGTCTTGGAACTTGTAACTGACCAGCAATAATATTCATAGTAACATCTGTTAAAATTGTCCAAAAATGTTTCCATTATTACACTCTTCAGAAACTTCCGGTTTAGAGTTTGAATATCCTATGAACTTTCAATAGATGATGTTTGGATAGATGAAATTCATTTTCATATTAAGTGGAGGTTTCTATTTATTTGTTTTGAATATATTTTTCGGAAATTATTTGATTGAAATGGGTAACTTCTAAGTTGATTGTGAAATGAAAAAATACCTGAAATTGTAAAAGCCCAAAGAGCAGATTGCTGCCTGTGTATTGAAAGTGATATTTATACTTTTGGAACAAAGAACTAAGTGTATATCTTATTCCATGTAACAATGAACTCAGTAGTTTAACTATATAGGGCACTGGGTTCGATAAATCTTGCAGTTTTTTACCCTTGCATTATTATCATACACTTTGCAGCTTTCACGCCATGCCATTCGCCCTGCATGATGCAGATCATCAAACAGGGTTTTTAGAATTGTGAATGTTAAGGACAAGTTTTTGAAAATGCCCTTTCTTAGATACACCCTCTTTGATATTTGTGGCCGCTTTTTCTGAGACATGGTGCCCCTTGGTACCAACATGGTGACATTAACTAGTTTGGAAATCTGCAAACAATCTTTTTGTGGTACAAAACTTGAAAATGGCTTTGCAAAAAGCAAACAGTTGAGTAAACTAAAGGCAACATTCTGAATAGGCAAGCGGCACTGATTGGTCAACCTCAACAGTAATGTGCTTGCCTGTCTGATTGGCCTATTTCGATCAACAACTGGTTATTTCCTAGCGTAGAATTTTCGATCGTTGTTCTGACGTTTTAAACTCTGAAGAGCGTCAGACGAAAAGCTTTAGGTTAATCAATGTTTGCTTTTTTCAAAGCCATTTTCAAGTTTGAAAATCTTTTTTTAAGATAATGTTTGAGTTATTTTTCCTGTGGTTGTTAGCATTTCTTCCACTTTTATTGAATCAGATATTTCGTTATTATTGTTAACTTGAGAAATCCATATTTTTTTTAGTTCTGGAAGCTAGCTTGAAGATTATGTTTAATTTGCAAATTTGATGAATGTAAAGAGGTAATATGTATATTTCCATGTTTTGCAGTGGAGAAAAAGATACTTCAAATTGTGGTCGAGCAAAAAATTGGAATATTTCAAACATGGAAAAAGTGAGAAGCCACTAAAAAAGCCAATTGACCTAAGCAGATGTAAGAGTATAGATGGAGGATTACGGAATAAAAAATGGGACTATATATTTTGTATCAATACTGATTACAGAAAGTATTATTTGGTTGCAAAAACTCATCAATCCATGAATGACTGGATAGAGAAAATTTGTGAAATTTGTGGATTTTCAGAGCAAGGTAAACTGTTTTGTAATCATATTGATAAATTATATTGCTTCCTTATATTGCTGATTTTGTTTAATTGTGCTGATCCACGAAATAGCCGAGATTTAGCGTCCAAAATAACCTAGAATTACTGTCCAACCGTAACCCTACCCCCTTGCTTGGTATTGGTCCGCATCCCCCGGGTTTATGAAAATCCCAAGAAAGGGTTTATTTTGGAAAGGAAAGAGAATATCCCATGGCCCTGCTTGATGCTGATTATCTCAATGCTTCATTCTCCGCGCAATATGAGCAAGATGTCTTTCATGTGTTTGTTCACGATTATATTAGAACTCGCTATTTCGTTGATTCCAAATCAGTTAGGTCATTTACAATTATGGAAATTGATAAAACATTACTCATTCTCAAGCGCCCACTGATGGTTGCACGATATCATTTAAACATAATGGTGTCGAACCATGGTTTGGAAAGTACGGTGGTTTGAAGTATCTATCCACTGGTTATTTGTGGGTTTTCTTTGTCGAACCTTATTGAACCCAATAGATTCAACTCATATCTTGCAGTACTGTAGCTCACGGATCGTGTGTTATTCAACTCTACTTTCAGTTTTTTAGAAACCGATAGCTATCGTTATTTGTTTTTCTTTTTTATAGAGCTCTTTAGGGAGAATCCAAGGAATTTCTAATTCAACTGATATTACTAGATGGCCAAGACTGTTTGCTAAGAATCATTTATGGTTTGAGCACGTGATCATTTTGATAGTTTCGAATATATTGGGTTACTGTAAATGTACGTCTTCGGAGCGACTTCGTTAGTTGTCAAACAAGCGAAAGTCTTCAAATGAGCGAATAACACCTCTTCCTTTCTGGAGAATAAGAGCATTCGTAAAAATGACCAAGTCTAATATTATTTGCCCGTAAGAAATTCAGGGCGAGGGATTGACTCAAGTTTTCCAATTTCGTGTAGGTTTGATATTTAGTATTGTGTTTAATTATTTTGTTACTTACGGTCAATTGATCACGTTTTAAAACAAAATATGAATAGATACAAAAAAGGATCACCGATATAAAGGGTAAAAACATTTATTAAAAATTAAACAGCATAATTCTGCTATCAGATTTCACTTGACTATTTCAGTTTTACATCCAAAATAATCATAGAGTCGAAGCAAACCTAAAAACGGCAATTTTTATGTTTTTGAGATAAAAAATTTTGAACAGTCATGAAAACGAAAAAAGGTTATAGTTGAAATTTGTTTAAGATTGTTTTTAATAAGAGTTTGTCTATTTTAGTTGGTATGTCTCCAATCGAGTCTTCTCCTACATCAATGTCCTTTATTGATTCACCTTTAATTGAAAAGAGGAGATTTGCTGCTGATGGGCCAACAGAGGGAAGTGCTTTGTCATTAGGTAGTCAAGATATAACAGGGGCTGTCCCTATTGACGTGCTAAGCTATGACAAGGAACTTCCTCCGTTACCAGACAGCTCAAGTAGCTCCGATTTTGACTCAAGAGAAGACGACACCAATTCACCTCAACCAACTTTTGGCTCGCCTTTTGGAATTCATGTTAAACAGTCAAAGTCCGACAGCCCATGTGGATCCTGCTATGACATGGTACCTAAGCCACGCCTCGCCCCTGAAGGCCTCCCGTTACGCAGTAGCCCTCCAGAATCGAGATTATTTACTGCAACAGAAAGCGCGTTAAAGAACATGACAATTAAGGATGAGTCCTATGTTGATATGAAAGCGGACAACGGAAATCAAGATACACTAACTCATAACCATGTAAACGGTGTACGGTCCCAGCAAAGTAGCTATGATACGGTGCCAGCACCTAGACCCATTGTTCAAGCTAATTTCAGCAATTACGATCTCGTGCCGAATCCGAGACAAAAATCTGACGAATATATTAGTTGTGACATTAGCGAACGTGATTTCAAGGGCGATGGTGCGGAGGATCGAGAAACTGCGCCCCCCGTCCCTGACCAGACTTATAATGGCTTTGATACGCTTCCAAATGAAAGGCGGTTGCTTCAAAAACCAACGAGATCTAGTGAATGGGGTACGACCAAGCATGGACAGCTGTCGATGCCAGTGACTGGTGACGAAATATACGATGTACCTCCAACTGGAGGTTCTCTTTCACAGATGATATATGACACACCACCAGCGTTCAAATCTGCCAGAGAATATGAAGCTCAGAGTTGTGGGGATTCTATTTACGACACTCCGCCAACTGTTGAAACTCAGGATGACCCCCCTTTCCAATCTCCAAACGGACTTCAGAACAGGGGGTACCTCAGCGATTCCCTTTATGACATTCCCCCTCCATTTAAAGATAGGGAACAGACTGATGATTCAATTTATGATATTCCCCCAAAGAGTCAAGAAGAGAATGAAGATTCAATTTATGATACCCCACCAAAGAGTCAAGAGCCGGATGTCCAGGATAGCCTTTATGACCTGCCGCCCAAAAGTGGGATCTCCAACGAAGTCGGTGGGTATTTCCATGCATTTTCTTATTTTCATTCAGTTTTCTATATTGCCCCGTGGCTTATCGTGCCAATTTTTCGAAATAAAGATTTATATGCAAGTGGGGGAGGTGGGAACCCAGGAAAGCCAGAGCTTGAACAATTAACCTTCATTTTATGCCAAGTTAGTTGCAAACAACAATGATTAGTTTTAATTTGATCTAAGATCCCCCAGCGTTGTAGGCAGAAAATTGAATCATATTTTTGAACTGCATTATTGGTTTAACAAATTTTTGATGATATTTTCGAGGTTTCATCGTTATTTCTGTCGTTGTTTTTCTTGCGCTCACGGCTTTCTTTGATTACCCCGATGTTTGAAACTTCGAGAAGACCTGCCGCAACACTGATTAAACTCCGATAAACATATTTCCTTTTCCCCTTTCGATCTTTTTATTTTCATTTCATTTTAATCTGCGACTATGTATTTTTCTGAAAACATTTCAAAATGAAATATAACTATGATTCGTATTCGATATAAATTCAAAACAAAAGTTTCTTATACAGCTTTCCATACTCATCACCAAAATATTGCTAAACTCTTTCGATGAAGTGACATCAGTTTGCCTAATAATTATAATAAAATAATATTATAACAAATGTAGCTATTAATGATTATTTTTCCTTTACAGAGCCTATTTCTTCCCCGGCTGATTTGTTTAACTTTGGCTTCAACGTGCCCCCAAAAGTTGACAGGTCTTTGAAACATTCATCAACTGGCGGTTTGGAGATGAACAGAAGCATACCTCCTCCTGTGGATAGAAAGACACGCCCTGTTCTCACTGCATCTGTGCCCACCTTTCCTTCCGAGGTCGAGGAAAGTCATTCAGCAGGCACTTCTTCTGACCTTCGGTCGAATATGCAGTTGGATAGCGACTCTATATATGACTGCCCACCTCGATCGGTAAGTAATTGTGTAGGTAGTCGAAACATAACTGGAGTCGTAGGTAAGATTCCCTCCGTAGATAAAATCTGTTCCACAGTTAGTGTTTTTTCATAGATAATATTTTCTTTGTGTAGTTTTCCTATGCACCTTGAATTGGCAATTTAAGTTTGTGGTGACTAAAACTTGCCATTGCCAACCCATAATATTTCATGCAAAATCTCTTTGCACTTGTCGGTTTGAGATCATTCTGAATTGGAGCGAAGACTTTTCGTTTTCATAACTTTCTGGAAAGTGTCTATAAGGAACCAACCACCAGGAAGAAGGGACTAAAAAACCATTTTTTAAGCTGAGGAAATTATCTTTCCGCGCACGAATCCTTGGAAGAGCAGTACTGGTTTCATAATTGTTAATTTGGTCATATTATCTTCTATATATTGTAATTAGGACTAGTTCTTCATTTTTGTAACTGAATGGATGTCGTAAATAAATAATATGAATTAAATGAAATTAAATTGTTAGTACTTTTGTAAGCCATCTTTGAACCTGTTAAGTGCCCCCAAATAATTACTGAACTGTGTTTGTTATCAATATTTAAAATTAATTTGATGTATACCCATCCAACAGGCTTTGGGTGTACTGCCAAGCAACATAGAGCGGAAGAGTGCAAATAGACCATCGCTGCAAAATAGCTCTACGAACTACTCATCTGTCGACCCAAGATTGACTGCAGCTATTCAGAATGTAAGACGTTGAATCCGAGTGGTCTTAATATATTAATTAAAAAAGATATACCATTTATGTTCTTGAAAGAATAGGGTTCGTCTTTAAAGTCTGCTCTAAGTCGTCGAAATATTGAAATCGAAACTGCCATGGTATCAGCATTTAGTGTTATGGGCCGGGGTGAGTGGGCTGGCTATTTCTCTTTAAGGCTTGTCTTTTGGACGTGTTTGGACATCAAACTTCAATATTTTATCATTTTAGAAGCTTTGCTTAACAAGGTAATGTAATATAAAAATGTTGAGATCGGTGTTCATTGCCCTAATGCATAATATAGAAATAAGTGGTAACCTTTAAAGTATCAAGAAAGTGCTCAATGTTCCAAAAGTGGACGCTAGTTTCTATATATCGATATCCTGTCCCATCTCAATTGATCCTAGAATAAAATGCAAGTACCAGTGAGCTTTCTAACGAAAAGGTTGTGTGCCTCTTTACGTCATAGATTATTTCACTTCGTCTTTACAACAATTTTTGCTGTACCACGAAATATTGTTCGGTAGAAAATTCCACTGTAGTTGATAATATGTTAATATTTTCTTTATCGTATAAGATTTAATAGAATTTTATCGTTGAATGTTTGCAGTTTTGTAAATTAAAATTTTAGATTGTCGATTCTTGTGTTAACACCATATCATTATGTTTTTACTTTTTGCAAAATTGTTATCTTTAATTCTATTTATTCAAGATCCAATTTCACCTTTTCTTATCAGATCACCTATTGTATAACTGATCAAAGGAGCTTCCTTGGCGCCCAATTAACCCCAAGATATTGTTGAGGCTCATTAACCGGAGATATTGTCACAATTTGCTATTTTTGGAGTAAAAAGGCCACTATCGTGGAATATTTTCCGGCAGAAGTAAGCTGGATGTGCCTATCATACTGAGTTGAAATTTCAGTTTCATTTTCTGGACATCGGCATTTTTCTCTTGCCCACTCCCCCTTTGTTCTAGGCCACCGGCTAAGGAAAAAGCACCCCTGATTATTTGCTTTTTCAGTCCTTCTAAAATCTAAGTGTTGCTAATCAATTGATATTTGGGATTCAAAACCCTTCTTGATCGCGAACAAATGATAGCGTTGGAATTAAATTATCGACTTAGTCTAGCTCTAGCTATCCATGATAAGTTTAGAAGGACCATATCATACTCAGCTTCAAAATCGTGAATAGTTTTTCTGTCAAATATTTGAATATTTTACATTTTTGATTTTAGTATTTATTGATTGTTAATGGATACTGTCAGTGAAATCAAAGTCGCTGTATTTGCCAGAGTAATAGAGAGTTATGAAGGACTACATCTCTCACTAATGTAGTAAAATTTTCTCTAATATGCATCTTATTTTGTAAAAATACCTCTAACTTAGATTATAAGATTATAACATGTTTGGAGAATTTCATATTAGTCTTCTTCTTTTCATTGCATCCTGCACAGGTTTTAAATTCTTTGCTTCTGGTGCCGTGGCCCGGGTAATTTAAGTCGTCTTGTTATGACGATTCAAGTTAGTACTCCATGTGTCACAGTTCCTTTTTTCTACACATACTGAGCACAATTATGCAACTTCGAAGTCCAAAATCTTTCCAGTCCCAACGGACAATTGTGTTCTTCAAAGGCATAATTGTACTTTTTGTCACTGCTCAGATTTACACTTATGACTGTTGGTCACCATTGTAAGTCTTTTCCATGTGAAGAGTTTGGTCTATAAGAGAAGTTTAGACTCCCTTATCAAATAAAATCAGAGTGCACGAGCATTTCGCTGTATATTTTTTAAGGTTGTATGCTCAAATAATTCGTGATGGCTACTGTTATCACCATAGTGTATCTTTTCTGGTGACGTAATATAATGCTCGATTGAAGCTTTTCTAGGATATTAGAGGCTACGTTTTGGTAATGTATAGTTCAACGAGTTGCATGTCGAATTAATAATCAACACAAATTATATCCTCAGATCCTCTTTAACTGATAAAGAGTTCTGCTTGAAAAGTCGCAACAAAATTAAACTCTCATGTAAAATGCCGTATTTTATTAGACATATTAATTTGTAGGCCTTGACTCCATACACCGTTGCTGAAGCGATGGTGATTTCCTTGAACTTAATTTTTGAACTGACAAGCATCTTTTTCCTTCAGAAAATGGCTGAACTTTCCAAATCTTGTTGTCGCTCTTCTTCTTCTAGGTTACTCTCCTACCTCATTTAGGACCTCTCAATGTTCATTTTCTTTTCCGCTTCCTTGCCTTTATTTTTAACCTTTTTTGTTCACGTTTTTGCTATCTTTCTTTCTTTCCTTCTTTTCCTTCCAGGAGTTGTCTCAAGGCCTGTGTAAATGATCTAATGTTTGGTCTATCATTTGATGCGACTCCTTGTGTGACATTTCGAGTTACTTTGTGGACAACACCGAAATGTAAGGACAAATGTTTGTTCTTGATAAAACATTGCCCAACATTCCAAAACACGTTTTTAGGTGTCCAGACATAGAGGGTATAGCTTACTTGTCAGACCAAGAGGGAGGGGGCTGAAGGGTCATCAAGAGTAAAATTTACTTACCAAGTCATAGATAAGAAGAACTTAGGTTCCATCTCCTTTAGAGACCGACATTTTTACCGATCAAGAAAGGATTTCGAGGACCAACAGAAATTTACCCACAAACTTTTGAACGATTGGGGGGTAAATCACACCCCCTTCACCCCTGCCCCTGCCTGATGGTTACGCCCCTGCCTGACCATAGATCGTTTGCACAGGGACTTCGCTCATGCTCAATCTTTTGCAGGAAGGGTGATGTCATCAGCGAAGCGCATGTAACAATTTTTCCTTGTAATGGTGCCCTTGAAGAATTTATAACCGCTGCAGTAGCAGAAGAGGGGTGGGTGTCTCCTTGACACACTCATTTCTTGATGTCTTGCTGGGTTGCTTTTTATTTGCGCAGTGCAATCTTTGTAACTTTCTTTTAGAACTTCAACAAATTCCCAAAGCACACATTGCCAATCAGCTGAAAACTACAACAAAAAACAATTTAAAAAAAATAACGAAGTCCGCATCAATTCATTACATTAGATGATATGATTAAGGAGATTGCAAGTTTTGGCTGAGGTGGCCCTTTGATGATGAAATAAAACGCTAAAGAAACTGATATCTATCATGTATGAAAATGTATGAAAATTCACAATCTTTACCCCGTTACCCAAAATAATGGTAAATTCTTGCCTTGAATGTTCCTCTTTGTATCCAATGACAACCGTTTGCGGTTGCTGTTGCACAGGTGTTTGCAACAACAACTACCTTACAGTTGCTGGACTAAATCGAAGAACCTGTTTGCTTTCAAAGAAGTTGTGTCAAAAACTGCAATTTATCGTATGATGGTTTAAAAATCTACGTTTTAGAAGCATTAAAGATATAGCCTTATCTTTCAAAAGGCTTCAGACGCCAAGATGATGGAATTAAGCTTAGCAAGGGCTGATTATCTCCAGGTAAACAAATGATTATCTCACAGCTCTAATCATAGCCAAAATTATAAAGGGTTTTTAAGGGACACTGTACTTCCTTCATTCCAGTATATTACGTTGGTAATCTTTCAATCATCATTTCTTGTAATAATAAACTTACAATTGATGTATGACATTTGCTCACTTCACTTTTTACAGCCAATGAATAGAGATTTACAAAGTTGTTTACCGCGTGTGTGGAGCAGTGGCCGTAGCTAGTTTTGATTGTTAACCTTTCATGAGTTTTTTTGAAACGATGTAATTATATATGCTAAGATTTTGCTTTCATTGTGGATACATTAGGTTGGAGTTACATCACCAAAATCATTGAAAGTGCTTCATGGTGCATCTTCAAAAAAGGGAGCCCAAAATAAAGTAAGATATTCTCTGAGAAGTATCTGTATCTTAAAAGATCCTTTAGGAACCCAATGCAGATATGCAGTACAAAGCTGTCACTGAAAAGAATGCAGATTCGTAGTGTAAAGCTATCCCTAAAGCTGCTTACATTAACTTTTGCTATAAAGGTTTCATCCTTGTAATTTCCCTATTTGTTTTGCTTTTGATTTCTTTGGGAATACTAGAGAAGTATAAACTCTAAAGTTATGGTTTTTTGCACAAATATTGATCCCTTGACAGGCCCAGCCATATGAAATGAGTCATAGCTAGCACACATCTCTTTTCTCCCTCCCTCCTACCCATTTTTCATCTTGACATTTTTCGCTCTCAATTTCTTTGCCTGCCAAACGTTTGTGTTATGTGTTGTTGTAGTCAGAAACTTCAACCTATTAAGAAATGGATAGGGAAGCAAAAATATGTTTTTAGTGCTCAAAATCTTTCCATGCTCTGTTCTCTTATCCCAACCCTCCATCCCCCTTGGGTATAAAGAGAAGTCTTTCTTTGAATTCTTGATAATATTATCTCTCAGTTGGTAGGGCTGATTTAGATTGCAGGATACATTTCATGGTTTTTTATTGCTTTTATTACGGATAGAATCTGCTCTTTAAAGTTATTCTTCTCTATCTATTTTTTAATGTTTCTCTTCTCCTCTTATACCTTAGGTGTTTATTGAGAATTTTTCTTGATTAACACAATTATCTGTCTAGATTGTTATTGCTGATCAGGCTGGTGTATTGACATGCTTTGGAATGAAAAAAGGGAATTTACAGGTAGTCCAAAAATATTATCTGGATAATATTTTTTTGTTATCATTGTAAATGCTTTAGTATGCCACTAACTGATAATAATTCAATATTTATGTGTGGACAATTTTGTTTATTTATTGTAGACATTCTGTAATTTAAAGTGAGCAATAAATTAAGATAATTGTAACTGAATGTTAAAAGCAATTCTGTACATAGCTAAAAAACTGTTGGTTGATAAATGTTAAAAATGTTAAGCCAATAGTAATCCATAGTGATTTCTCAACTGTATGGTCCTTATTTGACTTTGCAACTCAGGTAATATATTTGATCTGTTGACCAACACTACATAATAAAACCCTAATTTCAGCCAGCTGTCACCACTGTTTGAGGAATGGGATTTTTATTCTTGTTATTTTATCATTGGAGTATCTTTGTAACAATTTAGATATTGTGCAGTGTTATTAATTTGCTCTTATCAATTATTTGCTACAGCCACAAAAACTATAAATTTTGATTGTGCTTGTTTTTGCAGATGGTATTTAAGACTCTGCCTGGGACAAAAATCTTGCGTGTTGAGCTTGGTGGTATTGAAGGCCCACAATCAGAGAAAATATTTGTTGCAGCTGGTGCTGAAATAAGGGCCTATACAAAAAAGGGAAAACAATTCTTGAGTTTCAACACAAATCTGACTGAGAGCATCCAGAGCATGTAAGCAAAGATTTGGAAGTTAACAGCTTTATGTTGCCTTTGTATAGCAAAGTATGTTAACAAACGTTTTTGCTGTTTTGAACTTCTTAACAAAACAGAAAGATGTCTTCACTCATTTTCACCATATTGGTATTTTAGCTTGGATTAACTTTCTCGTTCCACTTTCTTACTATAGAGATAGCTATGTGTTGTGCTCTCCCTTTTGTATATAAACTGCTTTGCAAAAAATTTAATTATCTTGGTAAAAATGTTAAAACATTCTTGAAATCATGATTTTGAGAACTGATGAGCTTAATTTATAGTTTGGTGATAGTGCAAATCATTCTTTGTTTGTCTATGAAATTAGAAATTTTTAGCCTTTAAAAATGATCAATTGTAATAAAAATGAATCATTTTTTGAATCCCCTACTTTTCACAGCCATGCAGCAATTGTTACATATAATTATTTGACACTTGTGTCTCATGACACTTGCATTCTTGGATGTATTACTGTCGTTCACAATATTTAAGCAGAAGTTGTCTTTGTCAAAGAGCTCAGATATTATTTTACCACCCAAGAAAATTATTTGTTTTGAAATGCTTCTATGAAATTCTTTTGGTTCAGCATTTTAAATATATTTATCCCATTTTTAGGTCTGTCTCAGGAAATGATTTGTTCCTTTGTGGCAACTACATCTTCAATCAATATCATGACTGCCAAGATGAGAACTATTTTCTGTCACCTGATAAGATCAATGACATTATTTGCCTTCCCCAAAAAAAGTAAGTCCTGATCTGATCATATTGGTTTTTTTAAATGATCGAAGAGCCGCACTATTCAGTTGATATTATTTGTTGTTTTGTAGCAATACTGCATAATGCTATGAGTCATTTTATATGTAAAGATAATTTTCAAGTTGACAAAAAGTTAAGCTGAAGTACATGCCAAATTTGGGCTAATCTGCTATTTCAATATTTAAAACAGAGTTCCTTATATAAATTAAACAGAAAGATTTAACACTCAAAAAAGCATTCTAGGCAGAATGTCTCTACTAAACATATCTCCATTGGCCATTTGGGTCTCCATTCAGTTGAACATTTTTGTTTCAAAAGTGGAGCATGCCAACTTTCTTGCTTTCTTTCTTGTAGCCAGTTCACTCCCTGTAACAAGAAAGAAGTTTTTACAGAAACCTTTTTTTGTTTTGGGGTATGCAAATGAAGGGGTTTTTTACATAGCTGTTGAAGGCTCTAATTCCCGTCTAATATGCCTTTTTACCCAGTAATATTAGAAATAAGATGCTTATCTTCTCTTTTGTAGTAACATGCCTATCATGCCAGTTCTTGCATGTCAAGACAGAGCTCTGAGAGTATTGCAGGTAAATTGTGATTACATTTTATAGTGTTATAATCATTAATTTGAAGATAGCACGAAAAAACAGACACATAGCATACTGAAGTACTTTTGTCTGATACTCTTCAGACTTTAAACATCAGATAATGACTGACAGCAAGCAGAAAGTTTAAATCCTGGTGTGCATTGATAACAACATGGAAGAAGAAAGACGCGTTTGACTAGTTTTTCACCGATCAATGACCACAAAGCTCTCACCTAGTTGAAGAGTCCAAGAGAAAAAACGAGCCCTTTCTGTCTACACAAGTTGAAATACTTTGTTTTGGTGTACACAGATTCCAAAACTTCTTAATTAAAAGATGGCCTTGCCTGCCCAATGATTTTGAAATTGTTGCCACTCTACTTTTAGACACACTCTGGATATCTCACCAAATGTTGACCAATTGGTGATTCACATTTATGTGTTCATCTGTCCTCACTATCCTATTCCCACTTGACCTCTTCATGTAGTATTTCGTCTGGAGTTAAAGGTCTGATCTTGAAATATAAATCACAGCGTGCAAGCAAATTCCATTATCACAATGGCGAAGTTAGCTTTTGGTAATTGGTGCTAAGATATAAAATTATATCAATAAGTTTTCCTTGTTTGGTTAAAGTTTGTTTTCTTTTGTCTGTCCAGAAATCTGATATGCTGTATGAGCAAGAGGTTTCTGGGCCACCAGTTGTTCTGGCTTTGAATGCAAAAGTTGGTGGTAAGTTTTGATTTTACTTTTGATATAAAAAATAAAGAAAGTAGCTTTGGGTAGCCTGCAGTCAAAATGTAGTTTTATTGAAAGGCTGTTAGATGAAAGATGTTCAAGATAATTTTTTACACCTTTCCAGACTCATGGAAATGTCATTGTCATTGAAATGGTAGAGCAACGATTTTGAAAAGTTATTTTTGGGCTGCATGACATAGACTAAACAGGAATCCTGAAATTGGGTAATTGCAAATAGTTAACATTAGGCAAACATTTTCTAGCCGCAACTCCAGAAGCACATCCATGTGAAGCAGGTGGGAAAACAACCCAACCTTTTTGCATGCACTGACTGTGTTTTATTTGCTATGAATAAAAATTCTTAATTTTCTAGGTTTTTCTTGTTGCTGAAAGATATCTAAATATGATTATCTATATAGTGTACTAATAAAAACCACTGTTTTCCTGGTCTGTCATTAATTACTCAATGCTGTGTAACTGTACACGTTTTTTGTATAGAACAGCAAGCATGCCCCTAGAAATCTGCCTGAATAGTGATGCAAGAACAAGGTCCTCCTTTGACTAGAGGATTGATTAGCCCATAGTTTATATCAACTATGATTAGCCTGGGTTAGGGAGTAAATTTCTATTGTTTACCAGACGTTTCCCCAAGCTAACATCTTATGTTTTCCATAGAATGTTTTGCAGAGTTTTCTAATAGCAACCCATCAGCATGTGGAAGTCCATATCGCTCATTGTGCTGTCTAAATGAAATTGTACTTTGGTGAAAGGGCAAAGTATTGTTTAGTCAACTTTTTAAGGATATAATTTAAAAATATTATCACTGTAATGTGATACCTCCTTTTTAAGGGGAAGGTCGCGATGAGGTTCTTTATGGAACATCCGATGGCAAAGTTGGTCTTGTTCAGCTTACAAGGTTAGGAAATTTGAAAATGAAAATTCTTGGAGAACAAGAAATGGTCTGATATTTATTTTGATGCTCTGATCGTAAATGGAATGATCCCCATCATTGTAAAATCGCGATAGGTCTAAAGCTACTAAGATTTTGTAAACTAAGAAACCTTCTTTATTGTGACAATCGAAACCTATATGTTTAAGCAATTACCCCAGGTAGGACGAGAAAGCTTGTTCTTTGGATCTAATTCTTATGACCATTGAAGAAAATTGTTTAGAATGGTATCACTAGTGTGCTTGCAAAATATGTCAAGTATATGTGTTGACTTATAAGTTATCTAAATTGTGATCATGTTCTTGTTGATTCATAGATGTAGCAGCAAAGAGTCAGTGCAATCATTGTTTTGTATCTGAGATAGAAAAGCAAAGTTAGGCCATTTTATCAAGCATATCTCTCTATAGTATTCGCATATATCTTGATTATACTTTTAGTGAAAGGCCGGAACATATTTGGGAAATACCAAATGATAACCGCTACGGAGGTAAGTGGCTTCAGACGAGTAACTGTGAATACGTATCATTTCTTTTCTTAACACTAATAGGCCTTTCTTGATCTTCATTTATTTTCAAGTGAATGTCCATTGTAAGACTGCTTTCAATATTGCTGGAAGTGTTGCATTAAATTTGTCAGAAAATGGAAGTTAAACCCTCGTTTATTTTTTTTAAACCTTATTCACCAGAAAAATGAATTTTATTCTGCAGCAAGCCAAGAGCTAAATCTTTTTTGTAAATTTTAGGGTCCCTTTAGCCTTGAGAACCTCGGGGAAAATACCGTTGAAGAAGTCATATATTTCCTGCAGTTTTGAAGCAAAATCAATGTATTTTCTTTCGACAGTTGTCTTGCTCAGCGTTAGGGAATTGTTTTGATCTCTAGAAGTTTCGCCCATGCCCGATGATTTCATTGTTTCAATTTTTTATTGATGCAGAGTTTGGCTTTAGCTGTCTATGAAATTTGCCCTAAGTGAGAAAAATGATGAAAATTCCTTGTCTTTTTTAAAGATGTTAGTGCTTTGGAAACCTTCGATATAACAGCAGATGGCACCCCAGATGTTTTGGTTGGCAGAAGCGATGGTATGGTTGAGGTCTATAGTGTAGAAGATGGTGGGGAGCCGACCCAAAGATTTAAGCATGTACGATGAATAATTGATAATTGCCTTTACATTTATTTTTTATTTAGTTCCTTCTTCGAGAATTTGCATCACAATAAATCCCAGGCCTTGGTCATATTCTTGTCTTCTTCAATGGAATGTGAGGACTTGCGTCTTTAAAAAACCAATCTATAAAACCTGAGCTGTGCTCAAAAGAACGCCTATAGGCTTTTAAGTAAAAGCATGCATCTAAAACATGTACATGCATTTTCAGAAGCTAAAATTACAGAAAAAATGCTTTTCGTTCTAAAATCCACTATCCCGATGAAGGCCCCTAAATCCGCACAGCTGCATTGCCTTTGATTTTTATCATGTAATAAGGTAACATAAATCTGCAGTGAATTCAAAGATACCTGATCTCCACACGTAGTTTTCGGGATCTTCGCCGATTCCTTCATGACTTTAGAGTGGTGAAATTTCATCTTATAAGTTGTTATTCATTATTTTTGCGGGGTGAATCTTTTGTCTTCGGGTTCGGTATTCTTTATGTGAATGGCTAGTCATAAAGTTTAGGGTTTTCTAGTTACAACTAGTGGTTATTTTTTAGGCAAACTAATTTGGAAAATTCGAATATTTCATAGCAAACTACTCATTATCCAAGTCTGTAATTACCAACCCTAAGTAATAACTGTTTTTTTTGTAGATGTTGTCAGAAAGTATCACATCAGTTCAAGGGGGCTGTATTGGCACAGCTCATTATGATGAAATTGTCCTGTCAACATACACTGGTTGGGTTTTGGGCTTAACAACTGAGCCACAGCAGAAGCGTGTTGGCATGCCAAATGCTGCCACAGTTACAGATGATAATAACATGACTGTCATGAAAATGGCCGCTTTAAGGTGTGAAAATATTTCGTCGCCCGTTAATGAGAATAGCTGGACTATTGTCAATGGAATTGTTTCAACGAGCGATTATTCTTCTGAATCAAGATATATTTTCAGAGCCCCCCAATAATTGTC
Source organism: Rhopilema esculentum (assembly GCF_057945365.1). Classification (NCBI taxonomy): domain Eukaryota; kingdom Metazoa; phylum Cnidaria; class Scyphozoa; order Rhizostomeae; family Rhizostomatidae; genus Rhopilema; species Rhopilema esculentum. The sequence continues at coordinate 4,742,617 of NC_142820.1, forward strand.
AAACTGTAGTATGTTTTTCTTATGACAGCGTACTGAATGAGAAGGAATACAATGGGCAGCCCCACGCCCCCCCCCCCAATATGAATTTCGTTCCGACGGCACTGTGATGTAATCACCAAACATCCCCTAAAACCATAAAAAATGGGCGTTTTCAAGTCAATAAGGTATTATAGATTAAACGAAAGATTCTACTATCTAGAGTTCGAAATCTATTTAGCTCTGTGCTGAAATATTGACTATCCTATTTGTCTGACTCGTTATTTTGATCATTGTATTCTCAATGCACCATTGCTATAGTCGAAAAGTATTGAGCTCAATGTCGCATGATTCAATTTTTATCATTGCAGTGCTGAAATTGAAGAGCTGCAGCAAAAAGTTCTCATGGAGAGGGAACGGTACCAGGTTCTCTCGCAATCAGACACTGCAGTTTCAGCTGTGCCAAATTTTTCGCTCAATGACAAGTTCTCGTTAAGTAGAGACGATGCAAGTTATACCTTAAGCATTGAAGTGGAAACAGCAATCGATACTGTACTGCTCCAGGTGAGGATACATGGTTAATTTGTATCATTGTTTATTCTGCTTTTTTCATTGTTAACTTTCAGTTTACCTAATTCAATATTTATATAAAGACCTGAAAATGGATTGCTCATGAATCAAGCGCGTCAAGTGGCTACCTTGTTTCCTCCACTTAAGTCAAGCCTTTTCTGTTTTATATGAATGTTTAACTTTTGCTGCATTCGCCGGAGGTGGGCGTAATGAAGTCTATTAAGTAACTGAAGGTTGGAAAACATAATTCTAGTGCTTAATTTCGTTATTTTGGTCTTTGTAAACTTCAAAGAGTTGGAAAACATAATTCTAGTGCGTAATTTATCTTTACGTATCGAGTAATAAAGCAGAGATAGATAAAAAGATGTTCATATCCTCCTTCATAGGTTTTATAGCTTGCATAGTTTTTCTAGTCTTCAGGAATTTACAAGAATCTGCTCTTTGCAGCCATATGTTTTCTATTTTGTAGAGTGATGTACCGGTAGATCTTTTGGATGTTGACAAGAATTCAGCTGTTGTAAGTTACAGCTCCTGTGATGCAGATGTAAGTTACTTTGTTGTTATGTTTTTAAGTAGTATTTAATTACCCTGATGCCCTACAGGGGTTTGTTTGGCCCCAAAAAGCTATAGCTTCCTGGCAGTGGCGCCTGAAGCCCAAAACGGTAGAGGGCAAACACTGAGTTAGACTGCCAGCCTGGGTACCCGAGTTAACTCAAGAACCAATCCTTGATAATTTTCGTATCATCATATGCACGTAGGAAATCTCAACGGACCCAAGCATTGAGGTTTTTATCCCACAAACAATGGAAAATATTGAGCCTGTGTTGTGATGATCATGTGTCATGAAAATTGTGTCCTATTTTTTTCAAAAAGAAACCTTGTGTCTGTGATACTTTTTTCCACCTCCCTTCCTGTTCCATCTAGCAATAGTCAAATTTTATTTGATCCACTCCAAATAATGTTTCCAACAGAGTACTCTTGCACCCTCGTGTTTCCAATCAACCCTTCATTGTGTTGTCCCGAGTGAATTCTTTTTCTACCAATTTTCAACCAATAGTTTTTTACATGATTCGATAAGATGTAAATTCATGCCGTTTTATAATTTAAAACGTCGTATAATTTTTAATGTCATGCCCTTCCCTTAGAGTGGCAATTTCTTGCTTGCGACCTATCGATGTCAAGCCAATACTACAAGATTGGAACTCAAGGTTTGAACTTAATTTGTAGCTTTCCAGTTTTCATTGTGAATCTCATACAAACCGAAAAATCAAAGCTTTTCCATATGTACACAAGAATGTGTTTACTCGTCGTATAATAGGGGAAGGTCCATGAGCCTTTTGGGCACTGTGGGATGCATTTGCAAGGGACCTCAAAATTGGAATCATGGTAGTTATAAATAGCTGTAACTTAAAATTGCCATCAATCGCTTTAGAGGTCCTCTCCCCTTCTCAAAAAGTGTACAAAAATGTTAATATTTGAGGACTTACTTTGTTAGGTCAAATCTTGCATAAGCTGTTCCTAGCACCCATGAGATAAGAGAATCCTATTATTCTAATGTTAGGACTGATGACTAAATGTCAATATCATTTATAAGATCGAAGGTGACCTTTTGACGCAATTTTGTTACTAGTGCCATGAAATTTTGTTTGTAACCTTTCTGGTACAACAATCAGTACTCCTTTATTTTTGCAAATATATCTTCTTTTCACAAGACTATACAGTTCCGTAACATTGCTATAAAGCTCTTTCTTCGAATTTTCACAATTCAGACTTCGTATGGATCATCAATAAGATCACAACAGGTTCCAATCTTGGTGGTTACAATTTTAGTTTGTTACGGTCTCGCAAATGATACTGTTTTTTTATGTTCATGTAATGAACGTCTCACTTGAAATCCACCCTTTTGTGCAATTAAGCTAGTCTAAGTGACTGTCATATTTTCAATCAATGTTTTTCTAGATCCGTACCATTGAAGGTCAGTATGGAACTATCCAAGCTTATATAACGCCACGAATTCAGCCAAAGACCTGTCAACTTCGTCAATACCAAATTAAACCTTTGTCTCTGCATCAGAGGACTCATATTTTTGACGAGGAAAGGTACTGTTGTTTTCTTAAACGATTCTTTTTTTTCGTCAATGCATCCCAGTCTTTGGTTTGTTGTCACTATATTGTTAGGACGTTTAAGAGAATGCAAAATCTGGCTCATCATTACTAATACAATAAGTAAAGAAAGTCAAAGAAGATTTACACATGATTTAGTCGGAAGATAGGATCACTCATTTTCAATGTCCTCGGGAACTTTGCTTTTAATTTGTTCTTTGTTGATAGAGACAATTTGAACACGTCTTGTGATTTCTGCTCGCAGGCCACATAATTCTTTGAAACTAACTGGTGCATTCAGCCAAGCGGAAGTACACTCCTGGATTCATATGTGCTTACCTGAAGTACCTGAAAGGTCTGAGAATTTTATTTGAATCAAAAACGTAATTCATAATCGTAATAAAACGCCTCCCATTTTCACAAAAAAAGGATGAATCCCTTTATTTCACACATATTGTCATTAAAATGCCATACTCATAAATCTTGTCATGTTCCATCATTCTGAAAGATATGGTTCAAAACTCCCAGAGAAAGTCCTTTGACCTCAACTGGCCAGGCTGTCTCCGCTCATCCCCCTCCTTTATTTGCCATGGTCATGCTACTGCCTGTTTGCCAAAGAAATGATAACATGCGCCAAATTTTCAAGACAAATTATCTGCAACTGTTACTTTTGTAAGTTCTTGATAATTTCTGGATAATTGAGAACTGAATGTCTTTCTTTGGGAGCTTCTAATCAAAATACATTTCTTATTTGCCATTTTTTATGATAGCAAAAATATTTTTTTAGTAACACGGTATTTAAAGTTTAAGAATTATTTTATTACAAAACATTTCTCAAATTTAACTGCAAACGTGGTTACAAAAACAGGCACTTTGGATGAGGGACCTACTGTTTCCCGAGGAAGGCTCAAAGGCTCGAGAATTGGGCCATCTTCAATCCAAATCTAAAAGCTTTATCGAAAAAATTCGAACTTAACTTATCCCCCCCCCCCCCACCCTTCTCTACAACGCTATAAGGTCCCTGTACAGCTACTGCCGAACACCCAAAATTCATTCAAATATTTTTTTCGTTTTTAAGGTTGCTTAGGATCACTTCCGTAATGCTGTGTTTATCAATTAATTTATTAAAATATAGTTAATTCCTATTACTAAATCGCTGCAGAACACCACCTGGCGATGAAGTTACTTTCACATTCATGTCTACATTCCTTGAAACCCATTTGGAATGCAGCTACAGGTAAGAGACTGTTCCCAAATATTTATTTGTAAGTAAAGTGTAAGTTACCTTTTCGTTGAGAACTTTAAAAATGCCTTTCATCGAATAGAGGAATAAAACTTCTCCTTGGCTTCTCATTACAGCTTCTACTTGCACCTTTTTAATACTATAGTCTATACTTCACTTCATTTAACACAATGGGTCACAAGTGTTCAAAAAGGCCCTCATAGTCAGGATTATGCCCACAATTTTAAAAGCGTTCACAATAATTAAACATTTGTTTCAAAGTTCAGCAAAGCAAACAAAAAGGGAAAGTAGGTTTATGTATCTTGCACATCTTACAACATTTAAAGAAATTGCACAGTGAATGTAATAGAGCGGGATGGAAAAATATAGATATTGAAGTTGAGTACGATGAAAGTATGACAGAGGACGATATAACAATTGTTGAGGATGGTGAGAATGTTTGCGATTGCTAAAAGAATTTAGTTGAGAAGATGTTATACTTTTAAACTTCGTAGCTAGCCCTTACAACACATTCCCTTTATATGCTAAATGTTTGGGAGCAAGACATTCTGTTTTCAAATATGAAAACTTTGATGCGATTGTCGATAGTACAAAAATTTTGGACCCCAAACAATTTCGGGCAGTAAAAACTTCGAACGGTGAAAATTTCGGGCGCTCGAAATTTCCAAAAATTTTAATATCCGAAATTTGTGGACTCTAATGATTTCTTGCCTTTAATGATTTCTTTGCTTTCTCTTTTTGTTTCAAGGGCCTGCCTCCAACTCTGACTAACTAAGCAGTATACAGTAAAATTGAAACTTTCGGACAAAACTTTGTCCAAAACTTTAATTGAAGGAACTACCCTAGGAACTACTTTTGATTATACTCATACTTTTCTTATAGACGTCTTTTTTATATAAACATATAATTCAATTTTAATTTTTATTTTGTGAAGAATAATTTGTGCACTTTTTGATGGGTATTGGACAAAACTGATGTTATGAAACTTGCACCTTGAAATCATTCAAGCTATATGCCATTTGCCTTCTCAAAAGAAAAAGTTCCATTGATGTTTTAAGTTCTCCCCATTTGTTTAGTTCTTCTAATACACCGTTATTGTTTAAATAGTCCCAGATTGATCAATGTACAATTTCAGTTGGTATGGTATTAGCGCATATTTTGGTATGATGTAAAAAGTGTTTGATCTTAAAGTATTTATGTCCAAAAGTCTGCAAAAAATATGTCAATAGCTATATTGTTATAACTAATAAGGTTGTTATCTGAAGCTATTTTCGCAAAGCTTAACTGTTCAAAAGTTTTGGTTTTTAACCTTGAATGTCAATATTTGTTTTTCATTTTGCCATTTAATAATGAATCTGGCTCCTGTTTTCATGCAACTGTTGTCAAGTTATTTTGAGTTAGTAAGCTACTACTTGAAACTTTGAATTGTTTCAGGAAGGGTCAGGCAACCTTCAAGTCAGATAATATATCTACAATCTCAATTCTGAAAGATGTCTTATCAAAAGAAGCAACAAACCGAAAGATCAACCTGAGCATTTCATATGGTAATATTTGATTATCCTGTAATTATATCAAAGTTTCTGCTAGATATGGTTCATGATGTTTAAGAAGTTCCGATTGGTATATATACATTTCAAAACCATGAAATCCTTCTTTTTGGCCCAAGTTGCAGCAAAAGGATTTACTTTTACAAATATTTCAAAACTCTTTATTCTCTCAAATTTCTTGAGTTTTGAATGCACAAATTGATGTTTATTATAATTGAGTCTGCTGCCTGATAAATTGTATGAGTGAAGCAGTAAAGTGTAAAAAAGCAACACCTTGGTTTCAATGCATTCATTACTCTGCTCACTTTTGTTTTAACAGAGCTTAATGAAGACTCAATTCCTAATGTGCTGAGAAGGATTCACCCTAAACTTGACTATCAGCTTCTTTTGGCAAAGAAGGTCCAACTAGTTGATGGGTTAAAGGTATCTTACTTCCTTGTATATTCCTGGGTTAATTTCAATTGCTTTTTTGTACCAGATGGCTCTCTGTTTTACCTCCTTAACGTATTTTATGTTGCTTTATGTTTGGTTTATACGGAGTGGCAATGTGATGACCTCATAAAATACCTCTAATATTGAAAAATTAGCTACATCTGTTGCAGATTTGCTGTGACATGGACATAGTCCAAACCTTTTTGTAAGAAATAGCCAACGCAAAGTGGCCCTACACTTGCGTGATTTCTCTTTTGTGAACAATCGCTCTTAAAAGGATAATAATAATAATCAATGCTAAAACTATCAGTATTGTTTATAAAAACCATATGATCCCGTTGTAAGTAAGGTAATGAAAATGAAAATGAATGGTTACAGTGATCTTTAATGCACTCCAAGAATGATTAAAAAACCCCCAATATAAATGACTGTGCTATGTTTAAAAATTTTATCTACATCACAAAGTTCATATAGAAATTATTGCCAGATGATCGCTAAATGTTGTTTCAAACCCTTTTTTAAAAGTGCTTTAACTGCCCAGATAATGTTCCAAGTACTAATTAGTTTAAATACTAAGTGCCTATAGTATTCCAAAACATTTGCGATGGAATTGTTTTTCAAATGCATTTTTCCATTGAGATGTGTTTAATTCAGCTTACTTATATTTCCTGTGTTTTGATATACCAGCCTTGTATCATCTATGTCTAATCCTTGAGTCACAAATAATGAGTAGAAACGATTATGAAATATTGATTTCTTTTATAGGAGCTGCAAGTTTATGAGAATGATACAAGTTTTCTTGGTCAGGAGTACCAAGAGATTTTGGGTAATGTGTTTGACAATATCATAAATGATTATTAGAAACCAAACAAAATCATTTGCTAGGTGTTATAATTCACAAATTTTAATGTATTGGATGCCAAATAAGCAGTGAGTTGTGATGCAACTCAATGTAACCAAGACTAGAATTTAAGGGGATATCCATCAAAATAATAAAAAAATTGCTATCTTCAAGGATTCTATGAGAGGCTCATCCCACTGGTAGTCTTTACATGCAGAACAGCTCAGAAAAAGTGTATCTATGGTATCCTGTTTTTCTTGAAGTGCAAATCTTTAAAACAATACCTTGCTAAAGACAGATCTCATGTTTCAAAAGAAAAGGTCAAGGATACCAATGAAGAAGGAAATTTCTTAAAACCACAAGGTGGTTTTTTCCCAAATTCAATATAGGCTGCACTGCACCCCAGTTTCTCTTGAAGTTGCAAAATGCTTCATTTATCATTAAAATAACATATCATTTTTTGATATATTTCAGAAAATTCAGAGCAGCTTCTTGAGGAGTTTAAAAAGCAACCATGCCACCTTGAAAGGCTATATGGTGAGAATTGGACTGTTTTGCATCATAATAGAAAACTTTAAGCCTTTTGAGAAACAAAGTTTATTTCAATTTACTCTTTTTTCTTCCCAAAAAGGGGCAGGCTCACCTTTGTGGAAAGAGCATAATGGTTTGAACTCTTCTGGTATAACATAACAGTAATTTATGCCCTATTAAACATTAAATTTCACTGATACTTAAAAATCCTGCATGAAATATAAAAATTAGTGCATTTTTAATCTTTCTACCTTCATTCAGTGATGTTTTAATGACTTTTGGTATGTATCTTGTTTCTTTTCCATACTTAATTTAGTGCTTGTGATCTATATTTATCTTGCTGACATTTTCCATTCATAGGAATGATCACAGATCTTTTCATTGACAAACATAAGTTCAAGGTAAATTTTTAAATTCAAAGTTATTTTATAAGTTCACACTTCCCTTTTAACCATTATGGTCTTGTCATTCTTTTTCTCAAAATGTCACTTAACCTTGGAATTTGATAATTAAGATGATAAGTTAATTTCTGACCTGTTATCTTTATCACAATTTTGCAGGGGCAGAACGTGAAGAACAAGGTGACAGCACTTATGGGGATATTGGATAATTATGACTTAGACACTTTGATTGATTTTTTCCAAGAGCACTAAATGGAAATTGAAAAGTTCTGTTCCAAGTACCTTCTATCCAAACAGCAGTTTATGACAAGTTTCAAGACCTACTACTTACACAGGCACCCAATCTCCATTCCAAACAAGAACTTTAGAATCAAGCTTCATATTAAAAGAGAGCACTGGGAGGAGAATGATGTATATCAAACCTTTTATTAATTGCAATGCCAATTAATTTTGCCCAAAAGGTTATATTCCTGTGAAAGAGGTGATATTGCTGTTCCACTCACTTTAATGAAAAAATAAATAAGGTGTAAATATACAAATAGGTTTTGCACATAGAAGAAAATTTTAACATTTAGGAGGTAATAATACAGTTGATGTCAGTATGAGGTTCATTGTTAAGGTGAGAAAATTCTAGTAACTCTTTACTTGGTGTCCCTCTTTTTCAAGTGAATAAAAAAAATTGCTACATTACATGGTGAAGAAATATTTTCACATCAATGTGTATGGATGTTGTGGATCAAACCACAGCACTGATAATTTGAGGTCATCAGCCATATAAACCACGGACCTGTCAAGTTTCAATTTGAAATATGAATGAAATTTAAATGTTGTCAGGGCACCATATGATAATCATTTTTCATAGTTCAGTCTTTTGAAACAAATTAAATATGACAAATCCAAAAAATAGACAAATTCATGGTAGCAACAAGAAATGATCTTCAAGGCCAAGGATGGATCCAGAATAACTCCGAACTGCCACACAGGCAAAAGCCTAGACAATTTTCCATGCCCTTGTTTTTCAGAAATTCTGAGTTTGAGCACCAATTACAGACACCTTTCTGTTCAATTGTTTTGGCTTGAGGGCTTTGTTGCAGAATGTGAGCCCAAGAAAATACCAAAATGCCTGTGTCTTACATGTATGAGACATGGAAGGTCTTACATTGAGGTCTATAGCATAGAACATTATAGCAAAAAATTAATTCATAATGATACACTGTAGATATAATATGTCCTCAACTATAAGCTTGAATACCCCCATTACATACTTAAATAAAAATCCCTATACATAACTTGAAAAATTTGAAATTGTCGGCTGGTGCAAGTTTGTGCATACAGGCTCTGTCCAATTTACAGTGTTATGCACTTTGCATAAGTGATCTTGATACAAGCAAACAAATTTGTGGTAAACATTTAAGAAACAGACGACATAGTTTTTCTTACAATCAATTATTTATTAAACAGTATACCAGATATGCTACACACATGACTCAAGAAAGTTGAGTTTTGAGTTCCTTAGTACAAAGTTCGTGATCTAACATCTTGTCGTCGCACACAAACAAAGGCTCTGCCACAGCAAAATACGGGACTATAGGAGATTTTATATAAGGCACACGATTCTTACTTTGGCCAAACATGCACCAAACAATTTCAGAAGATGTTAGATGCATTATTTCTTACTGCTTTCTCCGCTTCTTTTCGCAACATCCCGGAGCAATGATAATGTTTTTCGTAGTTCCGTTTTCACGTGTGGAACATTATGGTAATTTTGTTCTATAAACACTCCTGATGCTACACCAATCAAGGCCCCGAGCATTAAAGTTTTATTTATGTGTGATATAACGATTCCAGCTGTAAATCCTTTCACAAATGTCCAGTCAAAAGCCTTCTTGTCCTCGGTGTCCCCTTCGTCGGACATATTTACCAGCTAGGCCAGCAAAAATGGCAGCAGTACTTCATGTCTGCTTTACCAAGCTTTCAGCTGACGTCAGCTAGACGTCACCATAATGTTATTGCGATTTTTTACCACATCATCTTTAGGTGCATGTACTACAGTTTTTGGCAATCTGTTCCATGTTTTTATGCAACTATCTGTAAAAATTATTTGCAAAAATTCGATATTGGGCGAGACTTCTTCAGCTTAAGATAATGGCCACAACACACATCTCTTTGAACACTTTAGCAAATGACCAAAAGCTACGTAGAGTTAGTTGGAAAAAACTCAGTTATTTTTGGAAAGTTGATTTTAGATTAATTTTTTGATTAATTTAGTGGTTAAAAATCATTTCTCATATTTTTGGGTCTAGGAAAACAATATCGAATGTTCAACTTTGAACGAGGTCAAGCCAAGTCCCGACATGTTAATACTATAGAACACTTTCTGTGCCAGTCCAGTTTTCAAAAGCTTCAAACCTCTATTGAGGGTGTAGAATGGGGGACATTGCTAGTCAGTAGTCAGACGATAAAGGGCTTGAGTTAGTCGAAATTTTTTTTAGTACAGAACTCCTGATTCTAACATTGTTTCATATTTTTGTAGGCAAAAAGAAAAATGCTTATGAGTTCTTAATTGAATATCGACCTGAAATGAACGAAATGAATTTTGACCTGAACGTCCTGTGGCAGGCTACGTTTATAAACCGTTATCCTCTATAATACGTAGAGCAAACCGCTACTGGTCATTAGTTTTGGGCTTTACAGATAATTACGCAGGATTCGCGCCACGAATTTGAAAGTGGGGGGAGGGCAAGGCTGGAAAAAGGAGGGAGCCAAGGCTTTTTACTCCTTTTACTGCAGCTTTAAAACTACTTGTTTGCAAGAAAGTGGGGGACATGGCCACCCCGGCCCCCTGTGGTTCGGACCCTGAATTAGTCGCTAGTCAGTTGGCAAACCCCTTCTACACCCTCTCCTTTTTTGCAAGTTAAGAAAATTGGTTGCCGCGGTAGCCGAGTGGTTAAGGCGCCCGACTGCCATGCCAGCACTCCGAGTTCGATCCCGGCTCGAGGACGGCCCTCAGTTCACTCAGTAGGAAAATGAGTACCTAGTTGAAACATACTAGGGAGGTAAAAGCGGCGTGGAAAAAAACTGGCCACCCTACCATACAATGCCGTGGCCCAGGACGATGCGCCCCCAATAGTGCATTCCCCAACGCTCATTATCGAATACGGGACCCAAAAAAAACAACAATTGCAGAGGTATTCTGCAAGTAAAGGAAATTAATATAGGTTACAGACGTGTCTGTTTCCATTGGAGATTCAGGTTTTGTTTTGCTTATTTTTTGTTTATCAAAGCGGTATTTCAGAAAAATTGGACGAGAAATATTTTGCAAACGTTATTCTAAAGAGAACAAGGGAAACTGGGCTCTAAGCTTATTCAATCATAGGGTTACCAAGCATCGGGTATCCTGTGGTTTCAAAACAGTCAAGATTCTACCATGTCATCTAGCTCAAGAAATTTTTTTGAAATTTGGCCAGGAACAGGGAAATCACCGTAATTTGTGTAAACAATATGTCTATAAAACCGTTGACTATTTAAAACGTTGTGCTTGGCAAACAGTTAATGGCAAAAACTATAATGAGAATGGCAAAAATTATAATACTGCAAAGCTCTATTAATCCCGGTGGGCTTACTTATTTTTCAGTCCTAGAGGGAAAGTGCTTGAAAGATAGGAGGTTTATTAGAGAGGAGGACTTATTAATAATTCAATGTAAAAAAATGTTATAAAAATGCCCTTATGCATTTGCTGTAAAGAAAATGGCATACAAATGTTCTCAAAAAAACTTTGCTAGCAGCTGTGTTTTTGATGAAACTCTTTGTAATCATTCTCGCTATAACGTTGAAAGAAAAGAGCGAGGGAGGAAATAACAAAATGCCAGGATACCAGAAGAAAGCAAGCAAAGCCTTTAGTATCCCGGGCGAAATCGGGAGAGTTGAAATGTCTGAAAATCAAGAGCTCCCCCTACAGGAGACAGAGGAGCTCGTGACCCCACAATAATTTAAAATATCCACAATAACTTGGTATGCATAGACTATATGTATAACATATTACATGTCTGCTGTTATTAGTTGTACCATTTGTCTTACCCTGGGTACCAGAACCCTTTTCGTTCACTAAGGCTTTGGTTTGGTACCCAGGGTACATTTGTCAACGTCATAAACCAACGCCCGCTCCAAATCATACACATCTAGTTACGCCAGTTATGAAAATACAACTCTATTCGATCAGTTACTTCATTTCAAATTTGTTACTGAGTGTTTTTGAAAAATGTAGGGCATAGGTTTTCAATTTTGTGAATTTGGCCTTCAGCTAATGTTTACTTCATGGCTTTTTGAAGATCACATTTTAGAACCTCAAAAGAATCCCTTTGTGTTTTTCGTTATACACTTTCTTTTCTAAGAATACCTATATTTTTTGCTGTCCCTCAATATTCCTATGAATTTGTGATTCTGAGCCCAGAAGTGTTCTTAGTTATTTTTTAGGTTGAAATCACCTCCTTAAGGTAGATGACAAAAAAATTGCCCTAGTGTTGTCATTAACGTGATCTTGAATGAGGACAAGGCTTACTTATCCTATAGAAATAATTAATTATTTATGTGTATAAACAAGATAATAATAAATCTGTGTTATTAATTCGTTTGAAATCGATTGCTGTAATGAAATTGGCCACATGTAGATGCAAGCTTCTTGGATATTCAAAGCAGAGATGTTAGGCCTCGACCTCAACTGTAACTTAATGAGTTAAACCAGGCAGATGTTAGGGAAATTGTTTTCCTGGATTTGTTATCGAAAGAAGAGGAAATGAGAAGAATTAACGAGGAGTTTCTTTGGAAGATAGCACTGATAACTGCCGAAGTAGGGTGATGAATAAATACGAAATATTAGGCGTTGTTGGAGAAGGTAGGTAATAGCTTTTGTCACTGTTGAGTTTGAAAATTTTCTAAAAAATACTATAGCAACTATAATTGTCATACTCGTAAAACGCTACAAAATGTATTCTCGAAAACCCAACATTGAGTTCCATATTATCTGCTATCTTGCTAAAATTAGAGATAACGATTTAAAACAATAAGAAAGGTCATGTTTTGATTTGACTGTGATATTTTGACTTTTGACAAGGTGAATACAAATTGGCTTCCTATAAATTTTCATACATGTCTTTACAGAAACCAATTTGCATCAAAATTTGTAGTCATATTTCTGATAAAAATGCGTCTCTAACCTCTGTTGGCTGCTTTTTTTAATTTCCGCAATTTATAAAACTAGTTAATATTTATTTTCAGGAGCTTATGGCGTTGTTCTTAAATGCAGACACAAGGTTTGGCCCTTATTTTCTATTTTCATTAAATTTCGAATAGTGTTGGGCATTTGAACCAAGGGCGGTCCTAGTTTTGAAGAAATAAATACCAGTTATTTATTTGTTGAGCTATATTATGCAAGATGCAGTAATGGCAACATACAACTGGCCTAAGTTTTACACAACATTTGGAACAACATTAATATTGAGGGGGGAGAAAAATCTATTGAGAGTAGAGAAAGGCATCTTTTGCTACCTCTTGAGCACTTTCTTATGAAAAATACTCTTTATTATGCAGTTTCACATATCTAAGATGCTGTTGTACCCAAACCCTAACTTCATGTTTTGTACAAGTGAGAGGGAAAAATCGCAATAGCACAAGTTATTCCAGGTCTGCAGCCTCACCTCGACACCCTAACCTCAAGGATCTTATCCATGATAACATTATAATCTGTTTTAACACTATCAGTGCAATGTTACTACAGTTTTGATTCCACTGCATATAAGGGGGGGGGGGTTCTGAAGGCATGTGTCCTTAAATTAGAACTTGCATATTCAAATGGACAAGTGTTGTGTAACTGCAAAGCACAAAATTTTGTGAGCTTCAGGCAAAAATGTTCCTAATAGAGAGCAGCCATGGCATACTCCACATCTGGATATAAATTTTTGGCTTATTTTCAGCCATTATCCAACATTTATGCTCTGAACAATGCCAGGCCAAAAAATTCATTATGCTACATTTTGGCTACTTTGTGTCATCTAAAAAAGTCATTGCTAGATATAATTTTTAGATATCTGCCAAATCAGAACCAAGAAAGTGAAGCACTTTAGTTGCTTCTATCCATCTGCTTGCAGAGAAAACAATGATAATTTTGTATTTCAGAGGTCAATTTCTAAGATTCCAAGACATCTATACATTTCACTAAATGATTCAGAGCATCCAGGATCATTTAGATTCATAAATGTTTTAGTGTATGAACTGTAATTTTTGATTTACTGAAATAAGTTTGTATGGAATTAAAATATATTCCAGATTTAGGGACATCTGGCTCAAATGCTGTTAAGATCACTTGAATTATTCATAACCTGTTCCATTTTAATAATGGTCTCTTGATTTTCTTTTTGTTAGTGAATTGATTTCAAATGTAGGAGAAATATTAGCTTGAAATAAGATTGCTCATCCAAAACTCAAAGACAGAATTAGAAATTAATGAGATAACCCATGGATTAATTCATATCCACTTTAAATGAGAAGTAAGGTTTACAATAGCTACAAATACATTACAAGAATATAGAAAATAGTTATGATGAGGAATGTGGCTTATCCATATGCTGCCTTTCAATGCAAATAGCTGGTTTCTTTTTCAGTTGTCAATTAATTAATGAAGCAAAATAAGCAGGCTCAACTGCCTTTCTTTCTTTCCATCCTTGCAGGATAAAGTTCTTTGCCAATCCTAAGAAGCTCTTCCAATTGTTTACCACATTCAACCATACAGTTAAGATCTTCTAAATTGCTTCTGGTTGGCTGGTAGTATGAAGTATGTAAATCTTGGACGAGATCCATGCATCAAATTTTTATTGTTTTCTAATTATCTCCTTTTTTTCAGGAGTCCAATGAAGTTGTTGCCATAAAAAAATTTAAGGATAGTGAAGGTACATGGTTTTCAATTATTGATAATATCTCATTGATAATGATGTGATAAATTTTTAACTACCAACTTTAAACTGTTTTTCACTTCTCGTACTGAAAGTATTCAAATTGCTCACTGGTTACAGGAATGAGTCCTTTCAAGAAGACAAGTCTTGCAGAATGCATGTAGAAATAATTTTTTTAACTAAGTTCTCTCAACTTATGAAGCAAGCTTATCATTTCTATCCATTTTAAAACCAAAAACTGTATTTCAACTTATACCTTTGGAAACTTATATATCAGACATCTGGTAAAAATCCCTCAAATTGTTCTTTAAAGCAAATGACACTAGGCACTGGATGTTTTTAACAGTTATTTCATTTCAAAATTTTAAGATAAAATTTACTATTAGATAATGAAATTATCTATAATTGTATGCTTTACTTTCAGTCATGGTCCATTACATTTGAATATTTAGTTAGCAAAAATCAGCTTTAGAAACCTCAATCATTTTCAACTGTTTGAACTTTTGTTTACAGAAAATGAGGAGGTCAAAAGAACCACACTAAGAGAGCTGAAGGTTCTGCGTATGTTAAAGCAAGAAAACATTGTTGAGTTAAAGTATGTACTTTACCTTGTCATGGTCTCCAAATCTGCAAAGTCCAACCGAATATTAAGAGTAACAGAATAGGGATGTACCGGATATCCGGTAGGCCGGATAATCCGGCGCCGGATCGCTGATTTTTTGAAAATCCGGTTCCGGCCGGATTTGTTTCCGAAATCCGGCCAGTTGCCGGATTTTCCAAAACTTTAATCAAAACTAAGAAAATTTGGAAAACCAAGTCAGATTCCCTTCATACAGTGATCAAAAATGGATTTTCCAGAACTAAACAATATCGATGATAAAACAAGTGCCTTGAAAACAGATTTGAAATGAAAGTGCTCGTCATCACGAAACAGGAAGACTGGATGATATAATTCACAAATTTGATCCAGGGTTGCCAGATCGGCTTTTTAGGCCAAATTTTTCATTTTTGGTTTTTAGATTTAGATTGCCTGGAAAAATTTGACCTTGTTGGCCTTTTCAGCAGACGTCCAAAATTAATAAGTAATTACTACATTCATAGAATAGTTAGTAGTTAACTACAAAGTGTTAACCAAATTTCAAATTTTATCACCTAACCTAAATATTATCTTGATATTAGCAAAGGGTTTTGGAAAAAAGTAAGATTCTTATCAAAGTTAAGAAATTATCTAACAGGCACAAGCGTAGAAATATAACCAGTGCCTGCTCGATGGATTCTTGAGAGAGTTTTTGATTTGGCCTTTTTATGAGCATTTTGGCTTAAATTGCTCACCAGTCTAGCCCTCGTTTGTAAATTCAATCTGGCAACCCTGAATAGGTCTCTTTGATCTTC
The DNA here is from genome assembly GCF_057945365.1 of Rhopilema esculentum. Taxonomy (NCBI): domain Eukaryota; kingdom Metazoa; phylum Cnidaria; class Scyphozoa; order Rhizostomeae; family Rhizostomatidae; genus Rhopilema; species Rhopilema esculentum. The sequence continues at coordinate 4,758,596 of NC_142820.1, forward strand.
TCGCTATACATTTTTTCGCAAAGTGGCTCAAAACTTTTTATTACTTAAAATTCTATAAATGGTCAGATTATCCGGTAGAATCCGGCCGGATATTCCACGAAGAAATCCGGTAAATCCGGTTCCGGCCGGATTCTGAAAATCCTGATCCAGTACACCCCTATAACAGAACCCTCCCCATCTTTTTGGTATTTTCCCAGATCTAAACTTTTGATTTGATATGGGAATGGGAACTTTATTATAAAAAGAGATCAAATTTTGTATTCAATACAGTCAACAGAGCCAATGAGTTTGACTTTAAAGGTTATTGTATTCTGTCATAGTATGTGTTACATAAATTATATATAGCGAAAAGGAAAAGATGAATAAAAAAGGAAAAATGCAAAACGAGAGCAGAGGGTTTATATTTAGTAACAATGTTGTTGGTGTTGATAGAAGTCAAAGGCTGCCCCTAAATAGCATTTGTATAAAGATTCACAAAGAGGCTGCAAAATTTCTACAGTTTTTTGTAACTATTGTAGAACCTGGTTAGGCTTAAATTTTGTTTTAAGCATTTATCAAATATACAAAAGGACAGTTGAGAGCAATATGCATGGTTAAAAAATAGCCCATTAATTATATATTAATATTTTTCAATCTATTGCTAGTTCATGATCATTGATCAAACAGCTATAGCTTTGCCAAATTTCTTTTCCAGGGAAGCATTTCGAAGAAGAGGAAAACTATATCTTGTTTTTGAATATGTTGACAAGGTAAGCAAGCGAGATTAGAGCTTTGTTCTATGTTTATTAATGAGAAGATATTCAAATGTTAGTTGATTGCTAAAACTTTAAAAAAGCACCTACTTTTGAAATAGTCTGTATAATGACATACCCTTTTACTGTAATCTATCTTTCAGGCCATTATAAGATAACAATTGCTAAAGCATTTTGCCCAAGTCAATATATTAGAATGCAAAAATTGTTAGGCTATGCCAAAATGTGAGTGAGGATGGGAGGAATCTCAGCGCAAGCAGCAGCAAGTTACTTCGGGATGGCATACCAAAACGTTTGGTTTATCAAGTTGTAATTTGAAACTGAAATATTTCTTCTTGTTTGCCGAATCTTGATATTTGCTCTACTCAGTTCAAGGTTCGCTCAGTTAGAGTGCTTCAGATACGGACGAAAGCTGAGCTGCCTAGTTTCTTAGTCTTAGTGCGTGAAATTTATTGACGAAATTTTGGCAGCGTAGTTTAAGAAGGATTTAAAAGATCGTGGATCAAGGCTATATCAGCAAAAAATTTTAGAGTTTTCTTTCATCAGCTATATTCTCAACAAGATACAAAATGATTTTATTTTTTAACAGAAGTCAAACACTTGATTAATACCTCTTTCTACGTTAGGTTTTCTGTTTTAGCACCATAGGCTTTTTTCAAGCGTCTATCCGGTAAAGATGTTTAATCAACATCTGATATTTTCTCCACCCGTATAAAGACAAGTTTAAGCACGTTTTGTCATATTGATAATTTTTTGTCTAGAATATTCTCGAGCTATTAGAAGAACTACCAAATGGGGTGCCACAACTCAAGTTAAGGTATGCCTTTACCAATTATTTAGATCACGTGTTGTGTTTTGGCAGTGCTATTACTTTCGATTTCATTGAAAATTCACCAGTCATTAGTCAAAGTTTGCCCTCGAAACGTTGTTCGAGTACGAGATGAGAAATTTACAAAATGTCTATGCAAAATGGTTAGTAAAAAGCGATTAAATTGTAATTTCTTCTTTGTTACTTTCACCAGGAATGCCTGTAAAACAAGGCAGGTCTTTGAAATCTAAGACCGTTCGAGGAAAGGAATAAATCAGCCTTAGGACCCTAATAGATAGCAGCTTATCCTATAACGCTAGGAGAATCGCGGCTCTTTAGTAGAAGTTTAAAAGTGAATGACCTCGGGCTTCTGTCGAACATGACTGTCATTAAAAGATTTTGATTCAAGGCCATTTCATTATTATCAGCCAGGATTTCTTATGAAAGGCTGTATTTGTTATCAGGGTAGTACGATTCCGATTTAATATTCCAAGTTGTTCTTTGTGAAGAAGAACCTACTTTTTCCAGATCCAGAGTATTCTTAGTTTTGTTTTAAGAGTGCAGATAGGAGTTGCCGAATCAAAGGTCCTTCCTTTAGGTTCTTATTTAATGGTGTGTTTTGATGATGGTAGAAAAGTTTTTTTCGTGACAATAGATGGTTCAGGGTAAGACCCACTTTTAAATAAATCATGATTATTCAGGCAAAAGTAGCTTTATAAAAGAAAGACAGCCTGTAAGTTCTCAAATTCTAACGTTCGTCTTTGCGGAAATGTACTGTATGATATATATTGACGAGCGGTATCTCAATCAAATGAATACCAGTCGATGAAACATTTAGTTTCTTCCATATTTTGTAGGAATTATATTTATCAACTTATAAAAGCTGTTCAGTGGTGCCATTCAAATGGTGTTATCCATAGAGGTAATTAAATTTTGAATATCTTTCCTAGAATACGTATTCAAATAATTGTATCTGTTTGTCTTTCACGTTTGTTTCGATTGAAAGTTCTTTTTATTTTATTGCCAACTCGGTCTTTTTCTCGATTGTGGAAAGGTTTCCATTTGTCTTCAAGCAGGTTGCGGTTCCTTCTGAATAGCATATTTTAATGCGCTCAAGCTCGTGTCGATATTAGTTAACAATATGCTAACAAGGCACTACAGATTCTTTTTTACTAAAAAAATGTTTTGTTATAGCTCCCATTTCCATTTTATTTCGATACAGACAACCAGTAAGCTGCTTGCTTTCAATCAAGAACTTTTCTAATAGTCGATAAAGACCATCTTTTTATGACTTTTTCTTCCATCAAAGAAAAGTAAAACTTCAAATTGTAGCTGTTACCTTTGTTTTTTCGAAATTTGTGATTTTTGATGATGAAATTGTTTTTTTTTTAGATATAAAGCCAGAAAATCTTCTTATTAGTAAAAATGATATTTTGAAACTTTGTGATTTTGGTAAGTATCTCCTGTTTTGAGTAGCTTGTTAAAAATGATAATTATAATTTTAATTTTGATAGTCATTATAATAGGGTAAGCATAGATAAACCCTAAAGGGGGGTAGGTAGTGCTTCACATAGCGAGTATCTCTTTCAAATTTTGGATACCAATTCAATGTAAACTACGCTTCATGCCAACAATTCTTATTTTAGGTTTTGCGAGAGCCATAACTGGTACAGGAACGGGCCAATACACGGACTATGTCGCCACCAGGTGGTACAGAGCCCCAGAACTGTTACTCGGGTATGTTTTTCTGTTCTGTATTTCATACTACTGGCATTTTCATATCAAAGTTCGTGTTAATGTGAAATGCGATGAAGCAGAGATGCTTAATCTCACCTTCCAATTTGCACTTGGGTTCCCTACAGCTTTCAGGGATTTCTCACCAAAAAGCCCCAATTCTTCAAGGGCGGGCTTTATAGTTACTTTTTACTCTTCTACAGTTAACTATAGACTGATTTTCAAAAAGGCACTCGGTGAAAGGCATCTATACGAATGGATAAATTATTTTCCCAGTTTAAATATCTGTTTCCAGTCGCCAGCCTGAGGGACTAGTTCAGTTGTTAGACTAGTTCCTCAGCTCAATACAGACATAAAAAACCTTAATCACTTTTAAGGGTTAAGAGTTTCAAAAAAATTTTTCAAAAGCCTAACCTTCAGAAGTAATCGACGCTAACCACAATGAATGTTTTTATGCATGAAAACAGTTGCGAACTAGCTTCCTAAAGTGAATTACTTTCCATGCTACACGAAAACTGGCAATTTGAAAATGTTTATTTTTCAAAGCAGTGAATATTGATTGTCGAATTTCTTTTTCTATCACTGTGGGTTTTGTTATTTCGTAAAATTTCTCATTGGATCAAGAAACACGATGTTTGCTAAAACTGTATGCGAAGTTGCACAGACCACTCAAAATTGTCACGTCATCGCCACCAACTCTGGCAACTTGTAGATCAAGGCATTTTCAACAATGAATTGTAAAACCTTTTTAGAAATGAAAAGTTGATTTATTCGTGTCATGACCCTACACATGTCGTATCAATGTTGTGATACAATATGAGTTAAGGAACGCGTGCAAGTGTCAAAGTCAAAGCTGGTTTTATGCTCTAGACAAATGCTCGCATCTCAATGTTTACAATTATGTTTTGCAGAGATACTTTTCTTTCGTTAACTGTTTTCACGATAGTTTTCTAAGTTGCAATGTTTTGAACCACAATCTTCTAATTTATTGATATTATAACTCCATATTTCAAATTCTAATATTAGTATCATAGCTTTTTGGTTTAGAATAGAAAAGTAATTAATTCACAAAGTATGTTTTTGCATTATTGAATTTGGAGCAAAATAATCTGAAGTTTATTAGATAGTCCTTTGTGAAGAAAAATGGAATCAATAAAATTCGGCTATGATAAAATAAAATAATTACAATGCTCTTTTCTATTTAACCGCTTTAATTCGGCATTGGTTCAATAATAAAAAAACAGAAAAACAGAAAACCTTTCGTAAAATGTGGTTTTTTGGCCATGTTTCAGCAAAACCAAAACAGATGTAGCTGATTTTACACTTAAGATGCATGCTATTGACTTCATGTCGTTGTCATTGTGTGCTATTAAACAACGCCCTGACAGCTTGCTTTGTTTTTAACTGAGGAGTTTGTTCTTTTAATTCTTTTAATAATAAAGCTTCTATTGAAAATAATGCTAGAAATTAAGAAAAAAAAATTAAAAAAACTTAACAAGCTTCAAAAATCTTCTACCGTTGGTAATAGTTTCTAAGTTTCTAACATGAAATAAAAACAAAAAACAAAAAATACTTATAGAATGCTCATCATTTAACGTAATGACATTTGAATAAAGTAGCGAGTACTAAAAATAGCCCCATCTATAAGAAACTGGAATTCTTAATGTCGACCAGTTACATTTACTTTGTTTTGAACTACAGTACTTTTTAAGCTTCATCTTATTGAGTTAAAGCTGCCATGTTAGCGTCTCTTGTTAGGCAAGGGGCTCGTGCATACCATGTAATATATAGTTTTTTAAAACCATGATTGTTTTCATTTCTTATTGATCATCTATTTACAGAGGTGGCTATGGTAAAGCTGTCGATATCTGGTCAATAGGCTGTATTCTCGGTGAACTCAGTGATGGCCAACCTGTGTTTCCTGGTGAAAGTGAAATCGATCAGTTGTATGTGATACAAAAAATCATCGGACCATTGCCACCGGAACAAATTCATCTGTTTAACTTGAACCCGCGATTCCGTGGCCTTAAATTCCCTACGGAAATAAAACCACTGACCCTCAAACACAAATACCAACATAACCTTCCCGCGGATTTATTAGAATTCCTAGAATCTACATTGAGGCTAGAAGCCAGAAAGAGGCTGACTATTGATCAATGCTCCAGCCACCGTGCATTTAAGCAGTTCCATCAGAAGAAAGAAAACAGTAATCACGGAGACAGTGACGTAGAAACAGAAGAATCGTGGAAAGAGATAAAGCTTGAGGACCCAACCCGAGCTGTGAAGGATGAGGTTAAAGAAAGTACCATGAAAATTGTGCCTAGGGTGGTAGGGAGTGACATCCAGGAGAAAGCATCAAAAGAAAAGCGCGATGTTCAGGTTGGAAAGCGAGAAGATGTACAAGCTGTCCCAAATGGAAATTATCGATCTCAAACGAGCGAAGAAAAACAAACTATTAACAGAAAGCAAAGCAAATTAGAAGACAAAACTACTCGTGAAGATGCTGGCGAAACGTCATCAAAGCCTCAGTCAACCATTCAATATTCGGAGGCAAAAATGACCAGGGACTCAAATTATAACAAAACAATAGAGAGCCGACCAGCTAAGGATCTATCTCAAAATAAAACAATTAGCTCTAAAAAGATATCGAATAATAATGACTTTAAGCTAGATATGAGTGCATTGACGAAACAATTTGGAAAGTTTAACAAGCCGAATCTTAGTCATGCTACCTCAAATACTATGATCAGTGCTAGTAAAATGAACTGGTCCATTCAATCAGGAACCGGGTATTCAAATGCTGGACACCGGACATTGCAGCCAAAGAGCTCATACGGGCAATACCATGTCCAGAATCAGGTATGCTTTGATTGGGTTACGTTGAAGTATCATTGGATCTCACTCATCTCGTAAACTAATTTGATAACAATTCAATTCAATTCTGATAATAAAATGCTTGATATAGCTGCAAAGACTCTCTTTACCATTTTTTATTAAGAATTAGGCCACTGCTGTCCGTGATTATTAACAAATGATAACCATGGCGATTTCAAGCTTTGAATGGGAACAATCACTTTTTGAACCATCGCATCAAGCTGTTCTATCTTCACTCTATATGGTCTCTGGTCTTTTTATAGGCTACAGATCACAAATCAAGAGATACGACTCGGACATCAAATGGACAATCTTCTGAGGGCCACGATGAGTATTCCAAAACCAGTACCTTCGAACCTTCATATCAATATGGTTTCTCTTCAGATTCAAGGTTGGATGTTCATGTCAATTTTCTCGTTTTTAAATTGGCATTCCTTCAATAATCAACTTTCTTTCTTGAAAAGATTTGGGTACCCCTGAGTTTCCTTATAGATTTGTGAATTTTCACTTTGTGCAGTTTTCTTTTGGGACTAGAGCTTTTAAATTGAAGTGAAATATTTCTTATTGTTAATTTTTTATGAATTTTTCAAAAACTTCTGTAATGAACTGATTCTTCATTGTTTTCACATTTTAAAGTAGTCAGGGCCTTGGAATAAAAACATTTGTCATGCAGGTTCTGTTTTCTCATAAATTTCTCTGTCTTCCATTTTGCCAATATTTATTGTAATCTTATTTTTATTTTTTGTAAGGAAACAAGGTTAAATAATGAAATTTTTACATTATGACTGCATGTTGCTACAGACTGTTTTCAAGGTGCTAATCGTAGCATCTAGTTTAAAAAAGTACCTGTGCGATTCTCACACGGAAAATGTTGTTGTGCTGCACTCTATTTTAGCAGGCTGGGGGTGCCTGTAAAAAACAATTGCTTGCAGATTTCGCCCTTTTCTTCTAACTTTTTTATTAAAACACTGCGTAGGGTTGTGATGGAATTTGCAAGATCTTTTCGGCCATGATAACCAAGTAACAGCTTACAAAATTTTTCATCATTTTTTCTCCAAGGAACTTTTGGATAAATTTGCAACCAGTTTTCAAGTCTCAAACTACCGTACCCGTACTTAAAATAATTTTTATTAGCTAAGAATTAGACTTGAGTATGCCTAAAAAATTTCACCTACTCAGGTCTAAAAGTCTGAACAGTGTCCCCACTACATTAAGTAAACACAGTTTATATTGTTAAATGTAACCGAGAAGCGAAAAAATGCTTGTTGAGCTAGAATGGACTCGAATTAAAAAGACACGACATTTTTTAGATCAGCCATTTAGTTTATTTTAGCTATTAAGTTATTTTTTTGCAATTCAAATTTCTCTTAATGCTAACAAATTATTGTTTATGAATATTGTTAGATTTTGTAAGATATTTTATCTTTTATTTATCCAAATTTAGGCTTTTTATCATCAATTTTATCTTGCTAATTGTGTTCATTTTATATTTGTTTAAAAGGTTGGCCTTAATAATCTTTTAAGCTATTTATTGTTAGCTGCAGACTTAATAATGTTAAATCAAAAGCTATTTATTAAATCAAAGAATTAATAATGATAAATGATAATAAATAATTGTTACTAAAAAAATGAAAACGCTGTGCCGGCTTTGGTGTGCAGAACAGAACGACTTTAAATTGCAACTTTGCATTTTACTGTTTTATGCTACATGCTTATGCGTCTCTTCAGGTCGGCCTTTACCCTTTACCTGTAGAACAACGTTTTTGCCTACTTCTTTATAACTTGTGACTAAAAAGCAAGCTTTGCAAAACCCAGTGAGGGGAATGATTCATCCTCAAACATAACTTCACGATTTGCCAGATCTTAAAACATAACTTAACTCCTTTACTAGAGATTTGAAAGACATTGGATCACGCAATCACACAAAAGGAGAAAGAAGGAAGAAGAAAAAGCGCCAGGTAAACACATCAATACAATGGTTTCAATAAAATTCTGTTCGTGTTAATGGTGTATTTGCAAATAGTGCACACCGCAGCATACCCATTTGTAAATGTAGTTACCTGGGCGAATGTAGGGGTAAGTAACCCCCACTCACTTTATCTATAACACATCTTCATAATTCTTTTGAATACAGAAGTTAAACTGGTTGGGAAAAGTTAAACTGGTTCTGAGAAGTTCATATTTTTTTATTATTACCCAGGATCAAATGACACTGTTGGAAGGATATAGCACTGAAGTGACACAAAAATCTGGTGCCCACTTTTTTGTATAGAAATTTTTTGGGGCAGCAAAACGAGTGCTTGGGGACGTCTCTTAAATTTTCTTTTATTTATAGAAAAGCAACACGTATCCGGAAATGCAGGGGGCAGAAACAAATCATCTTGATTGCAAAACGCCCATCGCCGATCACAGCAGGTAGAGAGTCTTTGTTATTCCCGCCCCCCCCCCCTTCATATTGAGACTTGTGTGGCCAGTTTCTTTCCCTATTGCTTATAATGATTTCTACCTTTAGTCCTATTTTCTTCATTTTTGTCTTTTTATAATTATTTTTCGTATTCTTACAATTTTCATTAGAAAACTTTGATCGAAATAGAGGTGGAGTAATTGGTAAGGACATGTCAGAACTGGGTTCTCCTTAATCTTTTCTATAAGCTTAAATCTTTTTTCATTTCATGTAAATAAAGAAATAGTTTTAATCATTCATATAACATATTGTTAATTTTTTCGGTATCAATTGAGAGATTTTATTGTTTTCCACTCTGCATGAAGCACTTCTCTTCGTACAACAATTTTTGTTGTTAAACGATAGGCTAACACAACCCAAAAGGACAAGAAACTATCCAGTATAATTATATTCAATTAAAAAAACAAACTTAATGCATAAAGTAAACTTTTGCTAATATTTCCCCCCAATATATTTTAGCTTCATCACTATGTTTTTTCTTCTTCATTATCTTGCTTGTCTTTATCTATGATAAATGTAAATGAAGAATATTTTTGTTCCACAGTGATCAGAGATATCAAGACGTCTCTTCAACTGCAGATCAGGTATGATCGATTTTACTAACTTACGGATTATATAACTGATTTTATTAACTTTAAAGCCATCTTGTGGTGCTTTTAGCTCTTTTCTTGAAACTGTGATGTTAGTCCAGAGCACTAGTCAAGATCGACATACCATTATTTATTGTTTATTAAGCATCATATTTGACTATGCTCGTATTTCAAAACTGCTACTGTTTCTTGTCACCAACTCCTGAACAATAAAAATTTGTTGTAAATCAATAAATAAAAGACGTGCTGAAAAACGTGTTGTTGTTTATTAGGGGAAAGACCAAAGATACCAGAAGCTCAATCCTTTGGCTCCTTATGTGGACCATCGACAAACTAATGACAAGGTATCATCAACATTTCGAAATATTATCACTAATAACATTTTAAAAATAATTTCTTTCTTGTTTTTCATTGCAAAGGCTTGATATTGCCCAAGGTTTTGAAAACGTGCCAGTTGATTGACTTTTGCAAATGAAAAACTGAAGTGGCTGGGTTCACAAATATGACTGGGGCAATAACAAATGTAATGTCTTCACTTGAGACTTCATAGTTTACTTGAACTAACTTGTCAGAAGTTGTGATTTGATCAATATTTTGTTTTCTTATTTGGCACTTAGATGGTTTTTTGCCCAGTTTTATTATTATAGTAATGCATCAACGTGATTAGGCCATGTAATATGTGCAGTAGTATTGCGCTTACTTAGAAGCTTTTAAAAGGGAAGTGTTTGCTTTTCAAGATGTACTTAAACCTCTAAAGGTGTACTATGGTCATAGGTTTTCGTTGGTGCATATGCTGACTTTTTGTTCATTTTGAAAATTGCAGGTTGCTTCGGAGCCCTTTAGTTTTCATCGTCCTTCACTGATTGACGTCAAACTACAACCTGTCAACCTTAAAATAGCAAACAAGCAAAGCAAACCCCAACCAACCAAGCAAAGCAACATGACAGCCCCCAGTGAATTCCGGCTTCACCCTACCCAGTCTGTCTTGATGTCGTCACAGCAACCTTCCGATGTTGTGCGCGCGTATGAGTCGCAGTCCGTATTACATGCCCCAGAAAAACTTCAGCCGGTTCTACGCGGGCCTTCTCGAAAATCCGGACCGCATTCTTTCGATGTATCAGCGAAGTCAGAACAAAGACTTGTTCGCTTATCTCCTGAGCAACTGCGACCTATGCACATGGGTAAAGGTGGTACGCTTGGTGAGGTAGAAAAAGACAAAATTAAGAAAGTTTTTAGTCATGATTCTAGCAAAGAAACGTTCTTGTAGATTCCATTTGGTCTTTGGTCAACCATATATTTAGAAAACCTCGAGACGAATTCTTGAAAAAATGAAAGGTTAACTTTAAGTCTCAAAAAGTGAATTTTTCAAACTTTCTATGAAATAAAAAATTCAATTGAAAAGTTTTGGCATGCTCACTCCAAAGGTTCCTCTCAACCATCAACCATCAACTGCTTGCTTAACCAGTCTCCTTATTGAAAAGGATCCTTAGAATTATAGCATATGTTCGCAGATAGAAATTCGGTTGTGTTCTCTTGTACTCGAAACCCAGTAACCAAAACATTTGAACGTTTTATCTTCGGTTAAATATTATAGTTCTAAACCTGAATTAAACGGCTTATTGTTATTTCAATGTTCATGTGTACATTCAAGTTATCTTTGTAACATATTCACTTCCACTCGCATTTATAGCAAGGATTCGTATTCACTGACATTTAACGTGTAAATTATTCGCTTTAGGTATGGTTGTTTGATAATTAGGTATAAACAATTTGATGAATTTTTAAACAGTTGTTAATTGTTTGGTCTCGTTAACTGTGCAGTGTATGCTAGTTTTGTTTGTTGAATTTATTGTCTTAGTGATATTTTCAGAGTAGCGATCACCTATACAGCAATAGCTTCACCCCTTTGTGTGTGTCAAGGCTAATTTATTTTGTCTCGTATTCGCTCCGTGCTGGCATATGCTCTAGCTCTAATGCAAATACAACTTCTGCATTGAATAGGGTTTGGTTTTGCAGTTTTAATTATTGCATTGCAGTTACAGTGCTTGTGGGTGTTGAAAGTGATCCTTCCAATTTGAATTGAAAGAGTTAACAAAGTCTTTTGCAGATCATCAACACTGATCTTGTCCAACTTCTCCAAACATCTTTTCTGATTAATACCCAGCTAATTTTCTGCGATCCTAGATTGATCCGACGTATACGGTTAAAACCCATCTCCATTACATTTCACTCACATACCTCTCCACCCGTTTTTTCGCATGAACTATAAACAGTTATCAAATATTGTTCTGTTGTTGTTAGTTTTAAATGTATTATTCTGTGAATGAAACTAATATTTTTTTATCCTTTTGATGGTATTTAAAAGTTCAAGTGTGAGTACCATTAGAATGCAGCCGTTAATGACATAAGGATGCTACCTGAATTTCTCGCAGTTTACACATTCCTGTAAACACATTCCTGTGGGTTGAAGTTCACCGTTGAATTGCAAGCATAATCTTGAATTTTCTGGCTTTTGGCCTGTTCCATTCTTTAAGAATCCAGAAGTAATTTTGCCGAGTAGAGATCGAATTTGGTTACGATTTGACTCGATACGATATAAATTGGACTCTGCGTGGCCTTATTGTGGATTATTGTGAATCATTGCGGATCATTTTAAATCATTGTGGATCATTGTGGATCATTGTGGATCATTGTCAACGTTCATCGTTTTCACCAACGAAAACGGAGAGAAATGAATACTGAGATGGTGTGAACATAGCCGTAGAATAGCTTCATGAATTTGGCTATTGACAAATGCCCAATCTGTTGTAGCGTTCATAAAGTGAGGCAATAGCTAAACAGATAACTGTTAGGTCTGCTCTCTTCTCTCCTAGCTAAGACTTATGAATTGTTTGACTGGTAAAATTAAATAATAAAATTGATTGGCGGTTGTTAGCGTTGTGCACCCAAGTTTTTCTAAACTGTCTAACTTTGTTTGTCAATAGGAGACCTTATGATTTCTTAAAGAAGCTGTCAACTGTAAACAATTTTTCATTTTTTTAATGATTTCTTTGACTTCTATTTTCAAAATAGTCGGTGGCCACTTGCCACTGTGTTGATAAGGAACTGCGTAGGAGGCCGTGTTTAATTCAAAAGATGGCGGGTAGTGGAGGAAGAGGTACTGGACAAAAACATTCATAGTAGATGATTCCTTAATAAAACAGTATTCATTTGGAGATGTTGTTGGTCCATTAAGTTCGAGACGATCCAAGAAAAGATTACTTTCAGCACTTGGAAATTGCTGATTCATCTCTAAAATTCAAACTTTCGTCCAAAGAGTGCGTACCTGTATCTAAAGCCTAACGTGGTCATAGAAATGGGAGTCAAACACTTATGGAGCATTATACAGCCAGCTTGTAAGAAAGAGCCATTTGAATCAATGCGTGGCAAAGTCTTGTGTGTCGACTTAAGTACATGGATATGCCAAGCAGAAGAGACGCTGCCGTTGAAACATGCAGTCCACAAGCCCTATTTGAGAAACACAATTTTTAGAATAATCTGTTTGAAACGTCTAGGAACTCGTTTAATTTTTGTTACTGAAGGAAAGCCCCCGGAGATCAAGTGGAATGCTATATTGGAAAGAGCGGCAGCAAGAGCTGAGCTTGAAAGAGGTGCCGGCAATTTTGCAGTGAAATCATACGGAAAGGGGAAAACGAAGGGACGGCAGGCTTCAGGTGAAACAGCCAGTGGTAAACAAGTTATGCCTCCAAAAAAGATTGGCAGATCAGTTTTTCAAAGGAAAATTAATGAGGTGAAATTTAAAATTGATCATGAAGTTTTTTAAAATTGACAAATTTTCACAAATTCTTGTCTGGGTGAAATGTCTGGGTGAGATTATCAATATGGGATAATACACTACTCTAACCAGTCTTTCGAACAACTTTTTTAAAACGGAGATAATGTTGTCTTGCCATAATGATTTTAGGAATAATTTTACTTAATTTGAATTATAGTGTGCTCAGCTGCTTAGGTTCCTGGGAATCCCTGTTGTTCAGAGTGAAGGAGAAGCTGAAGCCTGTTGTGCATTCTTAGACAACAATCAGGTAAACATCAATAAAAGTTTTTTCAATGTTGTGGGTGGGACAAGAATAATTTTTAGCAAGAAAACAAACAAGAATGTGTTTGTAATATAGCCAATTGTATTACAAAATTTTCACCAGAATTTCAAACTTCTTTCAGTGGTCGCCTTCTCCCCTCTATCGTAACAATGCCACTTCAACAAGAAATGCTCACAACAAAGTTGAATCACTTTAAATCAAAGTTGAACCAAAAGGGTATTCAGCTACTGAGACCACCTAATGTGATAAATTTTTAAACTGACTGTGCATTTATAGCAAGCATTTCCTATTCCATGATGCAACCAACATATATTTTATAACTAAATAAGCATAAAACTGACCTGAAGAATTATTAGTTGAATTGTTTGTTCTCGTTAGTTGGCTGATGGTTGCATAACACAAGATGGTGACACATTCTTATATGGTGGCAAAGTTGTTTATAGAAACCTTGGCATTACTAATAAGGTTGGCTTGCTTTGATTGCCTTAAAATTCATGCAAATCATTGCTTATTCTAATAATAAAGCTAGGGTATTGCAAGTGTCAGATATATTTTCCAAACATGCAAATGATCTAGCACATGAAAGCTAATAACAATGCCATTCACGATAAGTATATAGCCTTGATGAACAAATAAATACAAGGTGGCTTTGCATCATTTGTAAACAGATTCTTTGTTTTTGGACAAAAAAGTCCTGTTGTGCTTGGAAACATTTAGTAGCTGGGATCAACCGTGACGATTAGTTTAATTTTCTGTAATTTAAAACTTTTTCTAGAGTCCAATTTTTATTATCTAAGTAATTGGATAATAATTGGATAAAATGACATTGAAATTCATTTTAGGAGCCCTTTGTATACAAATATTCAACCAGTGATGTGAAAAGAAATCTCGGTAAGCTACACATCATTGCCTAAGGCTGAAAGCCTATCTTTGGGTAAAATAGCATTTGTGTCTTATTTGCAATTTATTAGTAATTCTAGCTCTATTTGGTTGGAAATGTGCAGCAAACTCCACAGCTAGGCCTTATACAATGTCAAACATCTGCAAATAATGGTGTGAACTTACTGGATTTTAAGACTTTAAGACTTTAATGTGGCATAGTGATATGGTTCAATGTTTAACAGAAAAAGCTTTACAGAGCAGTGATAAAGGTTTTTTGTGTTTTCTTTTTCTTAATAGTCCCCTCCTTCTCTCCCCTCTTCAAGCACCAATTTATTAATAATATAACAGTCACTGTTCCATTGAATGTACAGGAATTGATAGGGAGCAAATGGTGGCATTAGCCCTTCTGCTTGGCTGTGATTATTGCGATGGTGTACCAGGAGTTGGCTCAAAGACTGCTCTGAAACTTTTGGATGATTTGCGTTATACTAATATCATTGAAAGGTGAGGATGCACCTGTGATTTAAACTTAAAATTGCCATAAAATGTCATAAAAGATCAAAGATACTTAGAGCAATTTAACTAACTTGCTTCTATCTTTAAAAAGCCCCTTTCTTTATCTGTGTTACAATGGAGGAAATGTGGCTCACTGCCACCCCTAACTGCTGCCACTCACTGCTGCCGCCCACTGCCTTCACGCTCTCAAGGTTTCGCATTTAAGTAAGGCTATTCTTTTTTTCCTTTTTCACTATATGCTCTTACCATTTCTTATTTTTCAAGGTTTCAGATGTGGAAGAAAGACAAAATTGTACCAGATTCGGCATCAAATATTGAGAAACAAGTTTTTCGGTATCATCATTTTTTACAAACTAAAAGTTGCAATTGAAAAAATCTTCATATTTTTGTATGACCAGTTGATAACAAATGGTATGTTTACTGCTGATATCAACAAGTGATTGATTTTACAACAAGGGGGATAGAAACTAACTCAGTCAAATTCGTCTACTAGTCTCCCATTGAATAGAAAATAATTACTTTTAGTTCCAAGTGATCAAATGTGAATGTCCTCAAAATTTTTGGTAAAGTACATGTGATTTATTTCATTTGTAAGAGAAACAATTAAGGAACTTTACCCTTTTTGCCTTTCAGCAAGGCGATGAAAGTCGCAAATTTTCCGAACGAGGAGGTCAGTATTTTGTTATGCACTGTAATAGATTGGTCCTAGGCCTAAGTTCTTGCAACTTCTTCTTGCTAAATACAAGGATTATAATTCTTTGCTTCCGTCATGATGTAACTCCTGACTTGAAATTTGTTTTATCCTTTTTGTAACTCTTGATATGAATTTTTACTTTACTTTATCGTTCTTTTTCCTAAACTGGGGGTCACACCGTATTTTATCTTAATTGGGATGAACCTTCCAACCCGCTCTTTCTGCCTCGCTTTTTACTCGTGTAAGAGAAATTTCTACCAAAGCTGCTATATTTCCAGAACTGGAAGATTGGAGTCCGGAATCCCACATTTTGATCTACCAAATCCTTTTGCAGAAACTCTCTTCTACTTTTCTGTAAACAATCTTTCTTTTTTACCTCAGCAAATCATCAAATAGGCAAACTCTCTCTCTTCCATCTTGGCAAATCACCATGTTCAATTGCAAAAACGACTAAGGCCACGTCTACACGGTAATGTTTGTCCCAGACTGCGTTTTCATCTTAACGACAACGAATAAAAAACTATGCTTTTGAACGGAAAAAGCGAATTTTAAATTCGTATAAACGCGTTTTCAAAAGTTTGCGTTTCCAGTCGCAGGTTAATCGTTGCCGTGTAGATGGGAGGTAAAAACGCAGACGTGGGTGATTTTCATTTGAAAAAGTGCTTTTTGCAACAAAAAATGGAGGAGGGGCCACCCCTACCTGTATTTTGCATTTGCTTTAACTTCAGCTTGGTTTTTCTGAAACACAAAGAGCTTTATTTCAAAGGTCATCAAAGAGTTTCTAAATCCAAGAGACAATTTCGAGGAAGTCAAAAGTCAGATCAAATGGGAGTATCCAGATTTGGTTAACGTTCAGGTTTGAAGCAGAATTTGAATTCTATCAAACTCCTTGCACAGCAAAACGTTCAAGGACAAATTCTTTCCTTGGTCTTCGAATTATCTTGCGGAAATTTGACTATATTGCCTGAAATGCCGTTGGCAATATATTTTTAATTTTCTCGCGAATAGTTTACTGTCGTCTGAATAACATTAAAAAAATTCATTGTTTTCATTTGAAAGAGGACAACTGTATACCAACAACAAGGAACTGAAAACTTTTCTTAGAATACTTGGGTAGGAATGGCTGCGAGGACATTTTTTAGCTTTTGGCTGTTTCATTTCTTGAACTGAATTAGATATATCTTGGTATGATAAGGCAAGTAAAGGCATTAGGGAGGCCGTGCAAGGAAGCGCTAGCTCTCTATCGTGAGCTGATAACGCACTATTATGCGCTTATCAAAATTAGCCGATAAACAGTTCATGACCAACTTCACTGCCTTTTGTCATGAGAGCTGCTTATTAGGGGAATATTCTGGATATATTCTAAACACACGTAGCAATATGCTAATGACACAGAGGTCTCAATACAAACACTTTTATGACGAAAGAGTGTGTGGTTCATGTTGGTTTTCTTGTTAATAAGGGTAGTAAACTTTTGTTCAAGAAATTATCCCCAGCCTCAATAATTCAAATTGCTCAAAAACCAAAACTTTTCTTCTATATGTGATCGAAAGAACTTTCTTTTTTATCTGTTCTGTTGAAGGATTTGCTTTTATTTGCGATTTTCTTAACTTCAAGTTATCATCTGATTCACTTTATAATTTCCTTTCCATAGAGATTTTGCGCAAAACACATGGAATGGCCAGAAGAGTATACTTTATCGAAGGTAATTTTTTTAATAAAGAACGGGTAGATTTTCTCTCTAGTCCTTTTATCAACGTTGAAAAAAGCATTTAATGTTTTTGGTTTTTGAAGATATTTGAAGACCATTGATATTGGCGTCTCTTCTCCATCTTAATCGAAACATATTTTGTAAAATGCAAATTGATCAAATGACAGATTTGTAAAGTTCCAAACAGTTTTTTCATTCGGAGTTTTTCCCATTTACTACTCTCAGTGTCATGTCTTGTAGCATATCACCTGAAAAAATATTCTGCCTAACAAGAGAAAAAGAATATACCTTTGTTTGCTATTGCAATGATTAATACGTTAAACAGCAAAGCACTAGATTTTCCGTTCATTTATTTGGGTAAATATTTTGCTATCTTAGGTTCTCGGAGTAGCAACAAATGAGCATCTAAGCCGCATATCAAGAGGTATTCCGTTGCAATGCCCCTTCTCCGCGAATCGGTATGTTGCGTTGTTTTAATTAATTTAGATTTTTGTAATGCTTTAAAAGAAGGCGTAATTTTCCAGATAAATGTTTGAGTAGAGTTCCTGGAAAAGACTAAGGAGTAACATTTGTTATAAATTTGATGGTTGATGATGAAATCATCCCAGCCAGCAGTGAATGCTTGCACAACTCAGGTTGAGAAGTAAGGCGAGTTGAGTATTCCCTCAAATCTCATGCCTTGCCCACATTGGCACTTTGTTCTTTCAACACCTGTCCACTCTTCTGAGCTATTCTTGGCTTCTTATAAGCTTCTCGTATATCTGTATTTTGTGATAATAACTTAACTGTTTTCCAAAATCCATATTTTCCAAGACTTGTCAAGCCAAGAACAAAACACGGTGTTCCCTTGTTCGAAGTTGAATGGACTGTCACTTCTGCAAGTGAGCTTGCTGACCTTTGGAAAGGCTATCCTAATGAATTTTCAACCCTTGAGTCGCAACAGGTGAGGAAACTACTCCAGCATTTTATGCTTATTTCTTTACTATTCATTTATCCTTTTTCTATTTTACTCCTTGGGGTTATTGTGAATTAATAGGTCCCTGCAGAACGGTAGAAGTACTGTTTATATTGCATAAAGGAACAGCCTGTTGAGATATGTAGATTCTACATGTACACAGCTCCCTGTATTCGTCTTGGAAAGATGGTATGGTAAATGGCCAGCTCTGCACTCGTCTCTTATAAATCTGCTTGTACAGAAATTATCCATTCAAGATTCTTCAGGGAAGGAGGACTTTCAAGTATCAGTTCTATGCAAAAATACTAGATCATTTAGTCCAATGACGTCTTTTCCCCCCTAGAGCGATACCTTCTAATTTCACCACTGTTACTTTTTATCTCGAGTGATTGTTTCTAATCTATAATGCTACAAAATTCATACTCCCAAACTCAATGAAAATAATATAACAGTTTTATGAGTCTTCAAGGTTTAAATTTCTTAACACCACTTGCAAAATTAGTACCATATTTCTCAACAGTTACTCTTTTTCCCTTCAGGAAATTCTTCTCTGTCTTCCTGATTTGGTTAATGAATTTGAAAAATTAAAGCTGGAGAAAAAGAGCAAAGGTGATTAGTTTCTGTTAGCTTTATTATGGTATAATGTTTCTAAAAGCCATTGTAATAGAAATGCAGAATTTTTCGACAAGTAGGTTAACATCTTGGCCGTCAGAAATCCTTTTGAATTTAGTGTTGACATGGAAACAAATCATATAAATGCACCTTAATGTAAATGTATTTTCAATATAGGGAAAAAAACTGGTAAAAAGAATCAGAAGTCCAAACCGAAAGATGGTAGCGACGAAGAGTCAACCACTTCTGCAGCGAAATCGATCAAAAATGCTGAATCTACGGGAGAAACATGTCTAAATAGCGTTCGGCCTGAATTTGTAGACGGGTGCAACATTAGTCCTACAAATTGTTCATACAGTGTCGTTTCCGATGACGCTCAAGCCACAAAACAAGACATAACTGAAATACGTTCGAATAATTTCTTGAAGAAAAAGATGGAGAGTATGGTTGAAGCTTCCCCTGAAATTATGACTGGAGATATCAAGATCGAAGATTTGATGGGATCTTTTTCATTGATGGAGCTGAGTTCTATTACTCTTGATGGTGTTGACAGTAACGAGCAAGGCAAATTGTCGATGGATCAGGATAGATTTGATGCCCAAGAAACACTGACTCCAGATTATAGGCAGCCAGAAATACTACCTCTCCGCGAAAGATTACAGCGAAGAGCGATGGCTAATATAGACAACCGATTAAGCAGTCATAAATGCAATGGTGATTTGCGTGTAACCTCTGCTGCGCTCGCTGATCAACTATCGTCTTCCACAGCACATGAAGCAACGTCAATGGATGCCAATACAGTGGAAGGTCGAAGCAAGTCACCTAGAGACATAGATGTAGCGAGAGGCTCAGACCATTTGAAGCCTATTGACGTCGACTCTTTTCAAACAAATCGTTTCTCGAATAAATCTACTAAAGAACCCAACCGAGCCAACTTCAGCAGCGTGTCTGTAGAAAGCGACGACTGCGTAGCCAAAATTGATTTCCAGGGCTTTCAGGAAGATAAAGAGCGTTCTCTTGTATGCCATGATACGGTTCTACTTTATTGCACATCACTAGATGAAGATTGTCTAGAACAGGTTTTGAGCCGTGTGAATTCCCCACTAAGTATAGCTTGTAATTCAAGTGCAGATCCGAAAATGTTCCAAGCAACACCAGATCTACTATTAGGCAATATTCTGACGCCAAAACACACAAATTTCCCCACGTATGACTTAGGCAATCTCACAAATGACAGTTTAGGCTGTTTGCTTGAAAACAGTCCTTGTCTCTTCGGTTCGCCATATGAAGCGGAGAATAAGGAAAACAGTATTGCAACTGTTACCACGCCAGGTAGTGAAGAATACACATATGCTCTGCGGAGGAGACTCGGTATACTGCCTCATGATACACCCGAAAGACTCGATTGTAATACGCAATATTCGCCACAAAGTGAGGGAGTGGACAGGAGAAGAACAATATTGCCTCCATCTTTATTGGAAAGACTCAAAAAAAGATCACATAGAATATAATTGTTGTGTAATCGCATATCATTCCATTTGTAAAAACGAGATTAGCAGTTTTTCAACAGGTCGAAATTGAGTAAATTGATTAATGTATTTCCTAAGTTGTGTTTGCAATGCTCATGATATTTTCTTTCAGTGATGCATTTTTTGAAGATTTTTTGAAGAGCATGACCAATAGAGGAAGTTGACTATAAGGAGCTGTAGTTGATATTCCCCTTAAAAAAAATGAAAATCTACCAAAAGTACATGCATACCGATTCAAATCTAAGAAACTAATATCTTTAAACAATTATTTATATAGTTCTTTTCTAGGAAATATTCCAATCTACTGCATTATTGTTTTCATTTTTGTAATTCTTGTCAACCAAAAATTGTAAATACAGTATTTTCTTAATTTTGCTGATTTCAGAAAATATTAAAGAAGCTTTGGCTTCAACAATCTAGGCCAAAGTTCTAGGGCTGGAAGCATTTTTTTTAAAAAAGAGGATATGCTGGTTTGAATTTGTCCCCTTACTTAGATCAGGTGATAAGAATAAAGGTGTTTTCAAGTTCGCTTTGAGAACAAAAAAATACAGAAAACCTTTGCACGTTGCCTTGGGGGTACTTATCGGTGAAACCTTTGCGGTTAAGCCCAAGGGGAAGGGTAGTCGCCTATCTACTGTGCTCAAGGGGGTGTCCAGGTCTCATTTGCCGGCTTAGTTGCCTAGCTATATTTTATGTGCCGAAAAATTGGAAATTTCGCTGAAGAATCACCCCCGAGATTGCAAAAACTCTCCGATTTTGAAACACAACTTTTTACGAAGGGGTTGTTACATCTGCAAACTGAGGTCTTGATTACTCAGGTCTGTCTGTTATAAAAAGTGCAGTTAAAAATGTTTTTTAAAAAACCAGTTTTTACAGCAATATAGTATTGAATTAAGACATTACATAGAAGGAGAGTATGACGAATGAATATGGCGCGAAATTCATTCGTCATCATTCATGGTTTCGGTTGAAAACATAATTGAACGATTATTGATTTTGGCCCAAAGGCCCAAAGTTATTTATTGATTTTGGCTCAATATTTTTGTTGTAATCTAAAGAGTTATCTTAATAAAGATTTTTGCTTATTCAAAATTTTTATTCAGCAAAGAGTGCTCCTTTAAAGAAACATTTCTTATCTGTCTCTATTTCATAGAGAGGTTTGACTCCGTTCCATGCATGTGAGCAGCAAAAATATTCGTTTGTTTGTTGCGACATCAATCTGAAGATAGAAGCTGGTATTGGCTACATTAATATGGTAATAGTACTATGCTTTAAGTATTATTTATAAATTTAATTAAAATTTCTTTGTCATACTTTGCCTAACCAACTGCAGTTAACGTGGCGTGACCTTTAGGTGTTGGCTATGCTTGTAAGGCGAGTCTCGAAGAAAAGCACTGCGTTGTGTATATGCACAACGTCACGAAAGCAAATATTCCAGTCTTTGGCTACTTAATTTTTTATTAAATAATTCATAACTAGAGTAAAGAGACTAAAACATACAATACGCATTTCACGAGCCTGCCTTTACGTGTACATCGTGTATGTACCTTATGGTCTGTATCCGAAAAGTTAAAGACACATTTTTTTACTTACTGTGTATTGCTCATATTGAAAGCTGTTATGGCTTGAAAAATCTATTTTATTTGTAATCCGAGTATAGGAAACTTTCCAAATTATCGTGTGATGTAAATTTTTAATCACTGCCTCTCGCATTTAGTATATTGTCATTTTGAATATTTTGCTTTAATTGGACCAAACCAAGTTCATTTCAACCAGAAAGAGGGTGCTTGATGGTTTTTTTTCTTCACAATCTTCAAGACAGAGCAAAAAAATAATTCAAATTCAATGCTACACAAAATGTTATGACACCAGTCAATGTTCAATTATGCTTATGGTTCATGTGAAGATTCAGGTGCAGATTTACTGCAATTTCAATTCCATGAAAGACATCAAACTGATACTGTATGGCATACAACAAGTCGAAATAAAAAATAATTATTATCACAGTTATTTACCAAGAATCAATTATCAGTAATATATGTATAGGTAATGATTGAAATGAGAAACTCACTGACAGGGCTGTCGCGGGGCAAGCCTTGTGGGGTGGGGGGGGGGTGTGGACTACAAATTTACCTGGTTAAAAAATAATTACCTGAAATTCTTAAGTTGCTGTCACAAACCTCTGCAATACATTTTGTCAATCTAACTGTGTGGCATATAATTTGTGACATTCCTTTTAAAATGATAATAACAGACTTTCCTAATAATTTTGCCAAATCAGTATACTGGGATGGGCAACTACCTGAAGCGGCACCATGGTTGTCGTCAAAGGAGCAGAAAATTTTCAAATTTTGATGCTTCCAGCTCCCTGGAAAATGCACTTTTTAAAGTAAATTTTACTAAAGCGATCCTCCTAATCCTATCAAAAATTCTTTTATTTTTGCAAACAAATTGAACAGCAGATAAAAACAACTGGTACAATTTTGCCATGGTCTTGAAAAATACCATGTTGTCAGTTACTTCTAAAGCTAGGTAACAAGCAGCACTCATGGTTGCCAATTTAGATCCCTCTTTCCATCTTAGCATGCTATTTTAGGGGAAGTGGACACAAGGCACAATTTTACCTAAAGAGGGCCTGGATTTCTAGATTTTGTGCCAACAAGAAATCTTCAAATCTTCAAACCATTAGTTTGTTTATCTTCCTTCATATCAAGAAATTTAGATATTTAGCCAAAGGAGCAACTACCTTTGCTTAATTCTTTATTGATGTTAATACATGCAGGTCACTGAAATACCTAAAGCGTTTTTTCCACTGGTTGGATTTTACCTGAAATTTTCTACCGGGATACTATTGGGGGTGTGACACCCCCACCCCCCCCACACACACACACCCCACCCCACCTGGCTG
The DNA here is from genome assembly GCF_057945365.1 of Rhopilema esculentum. Classification (NCBI taxonomy): domain Eukaryota; kingdom Metazoa; phylum Cnidaria; class Scyphozoa; order Rhizostomeae; family Rhizostomatidae; genus Rhopilema; species Rhopilema esculentum. Next base: position 4,781,722 of record NC_142820.1, read on the forward strand.
CAACACCCTTCCTCACTGCGTAGCATTAAAGCTAATCAAGGAGAGATGCGCCTAATACACATAGCTATTTCAGCCGATCATTTCCTCATGGAGATCAAAGTAAATTACCCTGAAAATGACTGATTTTCATTTATTGAGTGAGGTGAAAAAATGTGAGAAATTTTTGTCTGTGACCCTTTGGATGGGATAATTCTTGATGAATCTGTTGTTGAGCTCTCAAAAAAGTCATTGATATTTTTCCTTGCAGGCTGCAATGACAGATACACAAAGAAGCAAAGTACGCTGCAAGTGAGTTAAATTGTTTTCTTTGTACATCAATGCCTGAGACAATCAAGCTTTAAAACAATATTTTGAAGTACCAATTGATGAATTTATCTCAAAATGGTATCTGTTTATAAAAGCTTTCCAACTACTGATAAGACTTTGCTACAGAGATTTAGGGAGAAATAGCATAAGTTTGAAAAAATGCCAATAAAATTTGAAAAAATGTAGAGATTTTTTTTGGGAATGACAGTCCTTTTTTTCTAATTTCCGGTACTAATTCAACACTGGCACCAAACCATTTTTTTTATCTCGAAAGGATAAGCATTTTGCCAAAATCACGACCCTAGATTTGCACCTAAAACTGACAGCATCAATTAAGTAGACCTGTCTTATTGTAGAATTTACTTGATGATGATTTTAGTTTTGTCTTCAATTTCATTTTAGATACAACAAATTGGTGTTTAGGTATACTTTTTAATCAAATAGAGTTTGAATTTTTAGTTCAATATTATCTTTCTTCCAAAAGTTATTGTTGCCAAAGATTCAAATCAGATTTTAATGTTCTGCTTCACAGATATTTTTTGCATGGAGTTTGCAACAAGGACAGCTGCCCATTTTCACATGATATTAAAGATAAGCCTTCTATGGTGAGATATTTTTTTAAACAACTATCAGACAAATCCTAGGTCATTTTATCTTTCAGAGCTAGTGGTAATTAAGCGGGCCTTCTCGTTTTACCTGGGCGTTCGCCGTCACCCTCGCCAAATTATTGATGCAGGCAGTTGACCGCCCTCGTAAAAAACATGTGTTGCCTACAAGAGAAAGGAACGCTGTTATAAAGCAAGTGCTATCAAACATTAGTCATTAAATCGCAAATGCAAAAGACCGACACTGATACCATGAGCTCGAAAGGAAATCAAATTGAGTTACAAACTTTAATGAAGTATGGAAAATCCGATATAATCAGTTTTAAGACCAGACTTTCGTAAACTTCATCTGGTGCAAAGTTTGCAGAAGAAATAAAGAAGGTCAAACATGTTTTCTCTTTGTGAGTTCCTAAAAGCTACACTATTCCTATATGAAAGATCAATTTGCTAATGAAAATGAAGCATCATTTCCTCATTGTTGACATTATAACTATTATAAACTGGTGGTAATCACGCATTTAGATAATTAAACATTAGGCAATCGTTCAGAGATAATACCCTAATTTTCCCTCAGGTCCTGAAGGACTTCCTTTTAGCAAATATTATTGGACAGACGATCGCCCTTGTAAGCTGAACCATGGGGGCAGTTTATTGCCCTTGCGAAAGTTTCTTCACAAAAAGGCCTGTAATTAAAGGATTATAATTTTAATATGAAACCCTTTGGTATCACAAAGTTTGAAGATAACACAGAGGAGAGACTTGTTCTTGTCGAAGATTTGATCCAGCCAATTGCTTGGTGCTGAGATGAACACTACTCAATTTATTGTATCAGGGAAGTCATGACAGTTAATCTTTTTCTAGGTTTGCTCCTTTTATCTCAAAGGTGATTGCTCATATGGAAAGCAATGTAGATATGACCATGTAAAGCCAGACTATATTAAAAAGGTATTTTGAAAATCTAGATCTTTCAATTTGCTAAATTTTTATTCTGACTCTGTCAGGTGAGTTTTTCAGCTGATACTGTACCTAAAGCTTTAACTTTCTATTGGCCAAGGGTGATGAAACTTTGATATGATTAATTAAATGTCTATTAAATAATGAAATTGAGGTAGAAAACAGGTTTAAGATACTGGAAGCCCACCTTGATACACTTGTGAAAATTTGAGGTTGAAAATGTGCTTGATGGGTTGATATCTGCATTTGAAGAGTACCATCTTATGGAAAAATGAAATTTGCTACAGAAAAATGTTGTCTTGTATATTGGTAGTTTGAAAAAAATTTTTGAATGTGTTCAAGGCTGTCTGCTTTTGATTTATAAGAACTTAACAGTAAGAGGCATGATTATAAATCTAGACTCTCAAGGAGGCTCAAGGCACCTAAACTTTTGTTAATGCAAATAAGTGCCCTTTTCTTCTTCTTACTATTGATTTCTGAGCATTTTTGGCCAGCTTGTCAAGTCTTTGTGTAAGTCAGTGGCGGCTCCAGCCTGGGATAAGTAGGGGGGACAAAAGATGTGTCAGGGACAACGCCTTTTTGGACCACGCCCTTTTCCCCTGTTTGAAACTTTTTCTTCTGGAGGAAACACCTGTTGTCTCCCTAGAAATGTCATTTACATGTAATGATCTATAGAATGTACATACCCCCCCCCCCCCCCCTGAAGTTTTCTCATCAGGTTTGCAAGAATCTCAAGGACAAGCTTTTTGAAAAAGTGGGGGGACTAGTCCCCCCCCCCCCATTCCCACCCCTAACATAAACTAAATTGATTTCATCGATATGAGTTAATGTGCAGTACAATATGAAACAACAAAGAATATTTAAAATGCAATAAAACAATGGTAATTATGTGTGAACAATAAAAAGATGTGAAAATGCATATAAACAGAATTCTAATGAGAATGGTTCACCACAACGTAATATCTGACTTTTTGATATATTGATATCCTGTTTAATGTTTTGTAATATAATTTCTTATACACTTATGCTCAAAAAGTATTGGGACAAACATGGAATTTTCATAGACATTTTATGCAACAAATTTGGAAATACTTTTTAAAACATTTTTTTTCATCTAAAAAGTACGACAGCTGTTTCCATGATATTTTTGCAAGACATTTGTTGATGTTTTGATGCTTTTTATGTACGCCAAACAATTCACAAAACAACAGCCATAAAATTTATACAGGCCTTGAGACGTAAGCATGGGAGTTCTTAAAAATCAAGAACTGAGTTACAAGAAGTGCTTGCAAATTGCTTTCTACTAAAATAAAGCAAATGGATTTTGTGAAATTGCATCAATTTTTGGCTGCTCAATGAGTGCAGCTTTTCTGGTGTGTAAAAAGTTTTTTATCACAAGAAGAGTAAAAAATTTGCTAAGGGTTGGTAGACCAAAAAAAAATTATGACGCAGAGGGATGAAAGGTCCTTTCTGAGAAAACTGTGAAGTTAAAGGTTTGAATCCACACCAGACATTATATTGTCGTGTACAAATAAAGCTAAATTTGAGAACACAAGCAAAGACATGGCGAAGAGAGTCATTAGAAATACAAGTTTTCCAGCTTCATAAAATAAAAGCTCTCTCAAAGCAAAAATATATCGTTGCCGACGATGTACTGTGGCTTTCCCTTTAGTGCTATGCAGCCTTAAAAGTAGCTTGAGTAAATTCAATAATTTCATGAAATTGTAACATTTTTGTTGATTCATTAAACTTTATTTGAGACTTAATAGTTTGATTTTGTAATTTTATTTGTAAATTTCTTTGTTATGCAAATGCGAATCTAAAAATTGAATTTGTTTGGACATCTCTAAAAAAGTGCCAAGGTCATGCAAGCTTGCCGTTTTTAGGCCATGCAACTCTTTTGCAGATTTTGCCAGAAAGTAAGTGTAGATTTGTAGCAACATTTTTGGTACTAGGCATATCCTATGTAAACTTTTATACCTACATTATTTTGTGCATTTTTGTAGCCTGAAAAAGTTTTGTACAAGGTGCCAGATGTGTTAAAAGAAAAAAAAGCAGGAAAGGAGGTGAAACCTTCTGACTGGTGGATAGTGAATGCTCCTGTGTTTGAACCAGTAAGTGATCCTACCTTTTCACCAAAAATTGATCCTCTTGCATATGCACATAACATTCTTAACTAGTTTTTCATACCATCAAGGTGATCATTAGCACTTAAACGTGTCTCTACAAAAAATAATCTTGTCTGATGGTATCTGCCTATCCGATTCACTTTTTCGAAAAGTTGAAAATCTGAGTATCTAATTCTCCTTGGATTTAACAACATATATTTGGCTACTTGCTTAGGGAGGAAAGGTATACATTTTCTGCAGCAGGAAAAGCATTTGCAGTGTTTCTTTTGCTTTGCGTAAAGACTTTCTAGCTGTTTCAATTTTAGGAAGAAACCAGTGTCTTTGATATAAAAATATTTTTACTGCTGTTTTCGGATCAACATTAATTGTAATGAAAATTGTCCGGAGTACTAATTAATTCAACCAGTACTCAATTACTTTTATACTGTATTTTCCACTTCCTATGCTTTTATTTTTCCCCAAATGCTGCCAGTTGCTTACCAAATGTTTTCATTCTAGCTTATTTTCTGAAGTGAAATTCATCCATTAAAGCAATGAAAAGCACCTTATTTTTATAAGTTGACCAACCATATCCTAATCCTACTATTTTATCTGTTTTAGGGTAAAAAACACCACAGAACTCTGAGTGCCCAAGACAGTCTGCAAGACGAGGTACAATTCTGTCAATTTGCACCATGTTGCTTGCTAATGAGAGCATTAGAAAAAAAATGTGTATGAATTAGACAAAATCTGCTTAATAAAATAATAAGACTGAATACAAAGACATTTATTATTGATGTTAGTTAGCAAAAATTTCTAGTTTTATGATTGGAAAAGGATTTGTAAAATTTCAAGTTGTATAGTGTTATATAAATAGCTGTTCTATTTCTATTTGCTTGACTTCAATCTTAAATTAGCATTTTTAAGAACATATCTAAAGCTCTTTTAAGTAATCGATGCTTATTAAGATGTTTCACAATTAACTATCTGTTTACGTGAGAAAACATTTTTTGTTACCATAGCTCCTTATTTTTGTTGGCACAGGAAACAACACCAGAAAAAACAGACACCACTCAAGATGACCACAGTGATGCTGCATTCCAGGATGCGTCAAGTTTTGAGCTGACACCAGAAGAGATATCACATCTGGTAAATATTGATCAACTGATTTTCATTCAGTTGTCTGATGGTCTCATAATGGATTTTTAATGGTACTGCCTACAGAGTTGAACACCAAGAACACCATTAAATATTTATAAAAATTGCCAAATCAGCTAATTATCTTAAAAATAATCATATGAGATATGGCTAATGATTATTTGCTAACAGAATACAGTTATTTTGGCTGAGACCAAGTTAGAGGTTTGATGAGGAAGGGCCAGTGCTTATGTGGCCATTTCTCAGCCAAAACACAAGTTCGACTTACGACTTCGTTTTGAAAATTTCTCAAAACTTGATTCTGGGACTTTTTTAAGCTCGGATTTGGTTTTCTCACCATAATTTTAGGTGGGGTAATATTCTTCATATTGTTTGCACTTTTATTTTTAGATTTTACGAAGGAATGAAGTTTGAAAACTTATAAGGGATTTGACCGCAAAAATCATTTCATGGGGAAACTTTACCCCCCTACTCGCCAATCACAGTCAGATCCCTTATAAAATTGTTATCTTTAGGTTGTTGTGATATCAATATGGTGAGCAATACCATAAGGAAAACTACCAAGTGGACTAAAATCACTGCTCTCAATCGGAATCTGAGGTCAAAAATTTTGTACAAAAGAATTTGACGAATTTTTCTAGCCCCATTCAGGTTATGGGGTCCAAATTCAGAAGTTCTTTTTAGATATTTTCTAGCTATTTAGTGGCATTTCTTTTGGATTAAAAACTTTTATGCATTTTTGAGTGATTCATAACTTTTGCAAATATCTTACAGATGTGCCCTTTTGCTGCTGTAAGAGAATGCCCATATGGTGACAGGTATAGTGAAAATCATCATATCATTCCATTTTTTGTATTTAAACGTTTCATGTCACAGCTTTAGATAATCATTACTTGTATCTAGAAAAAGAATATATTTTTTTATTTGATTCTTTAGAAGAACTTATTAATTTCAGCGCTATATTTATGCATATCAGATCTCAATCTTTTTATGCAGGGTTCCGGAACATGGTCCTTTATTTAAATAGCATTATTCACGATTACTTTGTGGCATTCAATATATATCATGTCCTTAACTTGATATTTTGCAACTTAAAGTTTCTTGCATTTTCAACACAGAGCTCTAGTTTTTCACAAGCTAGACATTTATACATCAAGCATCAAAGTTTCCATACAAATTTTGTGCAAAACTTAAGTGTGTGATTGAATATTTTGGTTGTAGCTGCCATTATGTTCATGGACTTCGATGTGACATTTGTGACAGGCAGTGCTTAAACCCATTAGATCCAGAGCAACAAATAGGTACGAAAACATTCCTTTTTTCTGTAACTGTCTGTAAAATGTATGTCTTCGTCACTTTATGTATATTTGCTATTTTTGTCTCATCATATTTATAGGTTTTTGTCTATGTAAAATTTAAAATATATCTGCACAACTTGTCTATGTTAAAATTTTTCTGATGGCACAACTTTGTTGTGAATATCAATCCTTTTTTAAATTTTATGGATTTTTTTACCTTGTCTAGAACATAGGAGGAACTGTTTAGACAACCAAGAACGTGATATGGAATATTCATTTGCTATTCAAAGGTATGTGATTGTCCTGGGGTGAATAAGTCTTTTTTTAATAATACTTACCTACCTATGAGTAAGTTTCAAATATATAACTTGCAGCATAGTGATTAAATTCCTGAAGGATTATAAATGGAAGAAAACATATTTCTTACAAGATTTCTAGCAAATATGTGGAAATCGGTTTTAAACTGTTTTTGAACAAGACTGCTAGCCTTGTGATAATACAGATCGTTTTTGCAAGGTGGTCTTGGTGTTTTGAAAGGTAAGGATGAAGACCTCTGTTTTTCAATCACTGAGTCGTTTTTTGTCTGCCAGGATGTAAAATCGTAAGGCATTTTTTCATAGTGAAAAACAGTGTGCTAGTCCAAGAGTTTTCAGAGTAATGTGTGCTTTATAATGACTTGTATTTGCAAAGAGTTCTTCAGGAGTTGTTTTGTCTGGACGCTGTTTTGCCGTTGGCCAGATGCATTGTGGTTGGCCGAGGTTGTTTAGTACGAGACTCTTGCTAGTGGGCCAGGGTTTTTCTGCAAATGATAGTATTATCACAAGTCCTGTTCGTCTAGACATATCTTTAGTATCAATTTATTTTTCACGTAAATTGAGCTCTCACCAAGGACATGATTGTGTGGCATATCGGGTAGCAACAATCATTCTGTTAAAATTAGTTGCCTGTATAAAGATGAAATGATTGCTGCTTTTTTATTTATGAGCTTTAAATGCTTGAAAAGTTTAATATTTTACTAGTGTCTTGTTTTTTATGTTTGTAAAGGAGTGAAAATGTTAGCTGTTGCATTTGTATGGACGTTGTTCTTGAGCGAGAAAGTTTTGGAGAACAAAGATTTGGGATTCTTGGTATGTACACCACACATTTCCTTTGTAAATGTCATTTAAAAGTCTGATTTTGTATAAAGTAACCAGCAAGGAGATTGACCACGATTAAAGAATGGAAATGCGAGGAGAAGGGTGAATCGCTACCTTAAATTAACGATTTTCTACCATTCCATTCTCGGTAGAAAATATGGCTAATTGTCATTTTATTATATGAACACAATATGCTTTTCTACGCATTACCTTACTAGAGGGTAATGTTATGAGCAGTTGTCCAAATTGCTCAATTCTTTACCTGTTTAACAATCATTGTAGACAATACTCTTTAAACAAGCCACCTTTCAGATATCAATTTAGAAAACCTGTGGCTTTTTACAATGCATTCCAACCAATAATTCAGAATTCTTGCCCCGTTTCACTGCATACATAATCTAAATCGAAAGCATCAGCATCGCTTCAGGGAAATTTTGGCCTATATATTAAAGTTTCCTTTCCCTTTTATTTAGCCTTCATAACTACTTTAAAAATAGAAGCAAAATAATCCCATTAAATTTGGCTCCAAAAAAATAATCATCTCTTTTAAATTTTTTTAGAAAACTGTAATCACACCTTTTGTTTGCAATGCATTCGAAAATGGCGGCAGTCATCAGGAGGCAAAAAAGAAGTCAAGTACGTAAAATGCATCTGATGATCGTTTGCTTCTTTAGTCTTGTTTTTAGACCTACTTAAGAATGTCACGATTTATCTCCTCTGTGTATGAGCATCTCATAAAGTATATTCACCTTCTTCATAAATTACACCCTTCATCAAATTTGCATGTCACTTTTTTGCACTATTTGGGGGATAAATCGCTATATCCTTCTCTGTCACACCTTTGGGCTATTGCTGTTGTCATAGCGGTCGCTGAATTTCATAGCTTTCTTCCATACACGTTACCTTCGTACCACACCTTGATATAAATTTTCTGGTGAAAAATACTTACAGTACCCTATGTTCCTGCTCTTTCCAATTAAATCATAATTAGTATGTTGAGTCAAAAGAAATATTAATTTCAAATTACCATCTAATTTAAAAATATTAATCACGTGTTTATCATCACTTTTTGAACTAAGTATGCCTTCCCCACGACCTGCAGACATCTTTAAACATACTTTTTTCTCCAATTTTAGAGCATGCCCTATCTGCAGAGTTAATTCTGGATTTGTAATTCCGGTAGGATGAAATTCAGTTGAACCATTTTAGCTTTCATGATGATTCTTTATCAGTGTTTCCTTTTAAATCAGTGATCTTCCATCTAGAAGCACAACTGTAGTATATAATTTCTTTTATCTTAATCTTTGCTTATTTGCTTATTTTAATCTTTGCTTATCATTTGCATTCAATCGATCTAAAGAACTATCTAGTATGTTAAAGTCTCTACGAAGACCTCAACTAAGCTTCTATTGAACTTGGTTATCGAATAATGATTGTCTTAATATTTCCTTTGTTGTGTATGCAGAGTGAGATTTGGATTGATGACCCTATAGAGAAGCAAAGCTTAATAGAAGATTATACAAAAGCATTAAGGTATTTTAAGATATTTTGATATTCTTGTCTTCATACAAAGAGTTGCGAAAAATTTGAGAATTTTCTACTGCTTTGAGTGCTTTACCAAAAATCGATCTTTGCTACTTTTTCTTTGCTTTTTCTTAAGATTTATATAAACCCAGGTTTCTGCAAATTGCTTTTTTTAGTTACTAGACACATTTCACAATTGTGGGGCAAATATCGCTGCCCGTCTTGATCAGTCTAATTATCTTAAATTGTAAGAGGCAAGAATATTCTAAGACAAAGTCATATGCCCACTGTTTTGAGATACATTTTTTTGTGATGATAACATTTTTGCTGAATTTTACAGATGATAGAAAATTTATCGTCTGGATTTTGAAAGTAAGGTTTTTAACAATTTTATCATCCAGATTTGGTAAATTTTCCGTGAGTTTTGCTTGTTTCTCTCTATATACGTATCCTTGATTGTTTTCTTGACAGTGCGAAAGATTGCAAGTATTTTGACAAAGGCCTTGGTGATTGTCCGTTTGGAACTAGCTGTTTCTATCGCCATGGTAAGCAACAGTCTAAGTTAGAGTAACAGTTCAATGGTAGTCCTTTCTCTTTAATGTTGTCAAAAGGCTCTTCGTTAAGTGCAGTTAGGGTCATCAGGATATTTTAGGGTCAGTGAAATATGTAGGGGGATAACTGAATCCAAGTTGAAAGTGAAGTTTAATGTTTTTTAGATGTCCATGTGAATAATTTTATCAAATCAATTTCTTCTGAATTCACTCTTGAAAAACATCGAAAGACGACTATTGTGTAGGTTGACAGAAGGAGTTAGTTTTCACCTTAGGACTCCTTTCATAACATTCTCAATAGGCAAGCAGCAGTGATTGGGTAACCTCGTATGCTTGCGTTTTTGATTGGCCTATTTTGATCCACAACTGGGTATATATATTTCCTAGCGTAGAGCTTTTGATCTATGTTATGATGTTTTATACTCTGAAGAGTGTCAGACGAAAAGTTTTTTAACATGTTTCAAAATGTTTGCATTTTCATAGCCATTTTTAAATTCTGTACCTCAAAAGGATTGTCATATTTTTTGTGATTTGCCTGGGGAAATAACCAGGGCGGTGCAAGACAAATTTGTTAAGAGTAGGGGTGTCAAGTGCCAGGTTGCCAAGTAGGAAATTTATTGATCAAATGAAAACAAAGCAACAAGATCTAAAAAGAAGGAACCCTCTTTCTCGTTAATCAATTGTTTTTCTACATCTCAATAAACGTCATTTAAGGATCAATGCTGTTGTCTTCATGATTTTTCAACAAATTTGTAACTAAAGTTTTTCATTTTTTTAGATTATTTTGAAGGTGGGCCCGTTTTGAAGATCCCCTCTGTTTATTCTCATATTTCTGATTTTTAAGGAATAGCAGAAATTTAAAAAAATATCTTAACCAAAAAGTTTGAAATGGGCTTATATCAGGGATTTTATTAGAGGCTGTTGATCGACGAAAGTCTGCCGGTTAATAACCAAACCTTCGTCCCCTACTTTCACCCTCACTTTAGAATAACTGCACAAACTTTAGTTAACTAATAGACACTGTCTTTTAAATGTGAGCCTTCTACTTTCCTTCAACAAAATAATGATCACAGCGATGAAATACTTAATAGAGAATGGGGCGCAAGGCCGTATGCAGAGACTTTTTGGAAAGGGGCAGTCATCAAGATGACCACAAAGGGTGCCCAATGCGATTTTCAGGGAAGTGGGAATCATCATTAGTCGGGAATCAGGAATTGGCAAATTTTGTGAGCAGGATTTGGGAATCAAATTCTTTCATTCATTCATTAAACAGAATAGGAACCATTTCTACCGAGATAGCATAAGCCTTTGGCATTATAACTGGTACAATAAAACCTTACACTCAGAAGTAATACCCTCAGGTAGAAAAATGGTTTTAATCAATTTCTTGGCATCGTTGATGGTTTAATCAATTTCATGATGCTGTAACAGATTTTCTTTAAATCAGGATGTAGTCTCTCAAATGTCGGGACAAAGTCCTGTTGTTGGGACAGTTGGAATAAAAGTTGTGAATGTAAGAGGAGCCGAATAAATAAATTTTCAACACACACCCCCACATCACCCTAGCGTTGCACCCGGCAGTAACACCCTGGAATTTGGCTTTGACATTTTTGACAAGAGATGGTCTCAAGAGTTTCTCATTGGCTATACCATGCCTATTACCTTACCATCCTCTATCAACCAGCACCACATTTGCCTACGCCTTTCGTCAGTTACAGGTTGTCTTGTTCCTTAGTCACTTTAATTCTTGGTTTTGTCCATAGCATATGGTGATGGAAGACTAGAAGAAAAAGAGAAGCCAAAGATGCGATTTTGTGAAGATTCTGATGGAAATGCCAAAGTAGTTAGGTCCCAAAGGTACCCCTTTACAAAATAAAAAAATGATTCAATTTCAAATTGTAACTCATTCTAATATGATGTCCAGGTAGAATATCTTTATAATGAACCTTATCTCTCCAAAATAAACTAGGATATCAAAAGTTTGTACCACCTCAATGGAGGAGAAATGGTGCATGAATGGTAGAAAGCTTTTGTTATGTGAATTAATTGTGCTTTTAAGAGGCGAATGGAAATGGGTCTTGAATGAAACGGCCACTAATCAACATTTAAATTTATTTAGAGCAGTTGTTTAAAAAATAACAGTAACAAATGTCTTTTAACAGTTTCAAATTTCAGTATTTTGATGGGTAACCGCAAACTTTTGAAACCACAATTAGCCTCCTTGAAATGGATGCATTTATTTAGGCAACATATTCCTGTGGAATTTCATATTAGGCCTGAAAAATTATTTCAATAAATGATTATCTGCCTTTTGGACGACCTTTTGGACCATGTTTTGTCACGTTTTTAATATGAAGACACACTTTTTTATTCATGTTAAAAACTGGATTTGATTTTGGTCATGGCAAAACTTTAATTTTTCTTGGTTGGAAATAAATCTTTGTAAAAATGGTTTCCTTTTACTCAGGTAACTTTTCATTTTGCATTTGTGCAGAACACAATTTTATTTTGTCTGGACGGATTTTGAGCTGCAAAACCTTGCTCAGCATTAAGTTTCATGTCATTTAGTGTCTCTTGGTGTAAACACAGTGAAGTGACAAAGAAAATGTTTCTCCCCTCTAACTTAAATTATTTTTGGTCATCCACTTCTCTGCTTCTTTACTACTGAAACACTCTCGAAAAACCTTTTTTTGATTTCTCACAGCTGTTATATGGCTGCAACTAACTTGGTCAACAATTTTTCAAAACTAAAAGACCACTTCCCCGGAAATATTTTTTAGCGACTCGCCTCTTATTTGAGTATCTTTCTCCCTCAGGCATGGTCTACATTTTTGCAAACAAAAATGATTTTACATGATTTGAACATTTCTTGTTTTCATGTTTTCTATGTCGTCAACAAAATTTTCAAACTTTTCCCGCTGAAATCCACTATGAAATACGCCTATTTCACGCAAATCATGCATCCAAATGTTTTTTATTGTCAATAAGTTGACAAAATGTGCCGCCATTTTGAGCAAGGTGGTGCAATACTTTTGATACCCTAGTGTAGTTATAATTTGAGGTCTAAAGAAAGAAATGCCCTCACTCATCAATAATTACATACTTCTTGACAAAAATTCTTCAATGCACTCCTATAGTTTTTTAATAATGTTCTCTGAGAGAACAACTTCCATGGTCTTGTAGATCTAAATTAGATAGTTGGGATTTTTAAGTAGGCTTTGTTTATTTTTGGTAAGAATATGCCCTGTATTTTATATTTCTTCTAGGCTTTGGGATTTTATTGCTGAAAGAGAAATGCAGGGAGTTTCTACTGACTGAGTTGCAATACCCAGTATGGCATGTCAACCAAAGATAAAAATTTGATTATGAGGTGAATTAACCTGTATTAACTATATCTAATTTGTTGAATTAGGCTTTCTAATTTTTCTGGGTAGAATGTTATTCGTTTGTGGTGCAGTTTTAATTGCTAGTTCTTCGATTTAGTGTTTTGAAGGCTTGAGATAGGTAGTTGTTGTCTTCATATACCGTATTTATTTCAGCACATAATCTTGTAAAACATATAACACAGTAGCAGTGATGCAAGCTGTTTTATCAGTCAAAACAAATAGTGTATCTTTATTTATATTCTTCATTTGAACAGATTGAATCAAGATCAGGTATTCAATGTTAATTTCTTCAGCATGCCTTGAAGGTCTTTGTTTAGAATGTTGGCTCTATTATCTCCAGTTGCCAATCGCTTCTTACTGAAAGGTGGCCCCTTTATATATAATGCCACTTCTTGTTACAGAAGTCTGTCTCAAAGCTGATATTACCTCTCACTTCCAACCCATCCATCCCCTACCCAGTTACACAATATTTAGATTTTTGCTTTAAGTGCAGTGAAATAAAATTTCCAACACCTATTCTCAAACACAGCCAAGAACATTTTTGAAACACAATTTTTGCCATATTAAATTTCTCATTCCAGATATTACTGTATGGATGTGGTTAATAGTATAAAACTCTCCATAAATATCCAGAAAGATATTTCCTGATGCTATTTTGATGGGACTGGTCAGAGCATGAATGTTTTTTAAAATTCTAGTTAAATAGAGAGAGGCTTAATAGAGAGAGGGGGCTTAATAGAGCTTTTACGGTATACCTCCTTTCAATTAGGTTACCAAGTAATCCAAGTAGAACCCATTTTGAGACTCAGAACACAGGCAAAAAATTGTTAATTAGGATTATCAATATTTGTAGATATTTGTGCGATTCGTTTTTGTCCAAGCAAAGGATATATTTACCTAGTTTGGGGTATCTATTTTTGTATATCTTTATACTTTTTTACCCCCTCAAAGAGTCTCATAATTATTGACTAGGTTTGAAGTGAAGAAAGAATGTCAAAATTTCTTGTGGGTTTCTGAAGAAATTATTAGCCATTATTGTGGTCTGAAGGCTCCAATAATTAGGGCATTTCAATGTTTTAATCAACTTTTTCAGAAATTGTAGTTTTTCTACCAAGAATTTTTTCAGAAAATTATTTCAGTTCAATGTTCTTGAAAGGTAGATTTTTTCATTGAACGTTTAAGATTTTCCTGCTAGAAGAAATGCTAGAAACAGACATTTGCATATGCTGTATTCCTCTTAAATTTATTTTTAGGCATACTAGCTAAACAAATTTAAAGGGTCCTTTGTACAGTATCTTAGTTAATCAAGATGCAATGCAATGTATTTCTAGCAGATTGCCATCTTAATTTGTTTGTGCAGTTAAGGAGGACACTCGATCTCTTTGAACATTGTGATTTGCATAAATGTTGCAGGTTTGAGATTTTAATGGGTAATTTTGTGAAGAAGCTCCAGTTTTCTATATGCAAGTAATAGATCCCTGTCTAATTTCCTAATTATATGTAAGTAATAGATATCCGAATAGTAATAAGGTAAATCTAGATCAGTCTAGATCAGAGGTTTAGTCTAGATCAATAAGGTGAATTTAAAGAGAAGGAACTCTTATTAACACACTGGGAAGGTTCTCAAAATAATAAACGGTACCCTTTTGCATAATATATTGTTTCTCAACTAAGTAAGTAAAAGTAATTTTCTCAAAGTTAGATATCATTCCAACTTAACTTAGTCAGAAAATGAGCAAGTTTTAAATTTGAAACCCCCTCCCTGCTCACTAGCAAACGACTCTTACAACAATTATTATATACAGTGTTGAACATTCCCCTGCAAAAATTATAATAAGTTTAGAAAAAGCCTACCCAGTTTATATTTTGCAAGTTAGAAAAAATAAGCTGAAATGTGTGACCATGGTTTGTTTAGAAACTTTTAAATGCACTATCCCAACACAAATTTTTATGGGGTATACAAGAAATGCACAAGTTAATATTTAGAAATGAAAATGACAATATGAAAATTAAAATTATTAATTTTTTTCCAGTTCAATTTTAGTTCTATAAAAATTTAGTTAATAGTGAATGTGTTATTTAACCATCAGCTCAAATATATAAATTCTTAGTATTAAAAATTTATGTTATGTTAGAATCTTGAAATTTAACTATTGATGGAAAATCAATTAAAAATTTTTGCTTTTAATGAAAATCAATTTTTTTGACATTCTTCAGTTTCTGCATTTCGGCATTTCTAATTTCAATGACCGTTAGCCAATATTTCATATATTTTGCTTCAATACTGCTTGTACCTCTTTGCTCTTTTTTGAGCCAGTGTTTGAATTATCAAAATACTTTGATTTTTAGCACATTGTTTTAATCCTGTGTATTGGCAAAGAAATATCAGACATGCAAACAAGTGGCCAAAGCCATTTTTCTAAGGGAAATCTCAATGTGTCTCATTATTTTTAAAAATCTGGAAGTAATCATAAACCTTTAAAATTTGGGCAAAATGGATTGTGGTAATCAAACATGTGTCATAAGATGCAAAAAGGATGCCCTTGTGATCCCTTGAGGATTAGTTTTTCCAAGTCGTGTTTATGTGCAGAAACAGTAATAAAAGTAATATTATGCAAAGATTCACTTTGCATAAAAGTAATAAATGCAAATAAAATGGATATAAATTTATTTGTTTAAACAATAACAAGAAGCATTGACATCTACCAAAAATTACCATAGACACAAGGATACTAAAAGGCAGATAAGGAGTTTACAATATGAAAAGGATGTTTTTTAATTTGCTGTAGTTCAGTGAGGTGTTTTCTCTGTTTCTTTTTGTTTTTCTCTAGAGCTGGGCCCTCTTGAAGTATCAGAAAGAAATTGCTAAAGTAGATTTTCATTCTTCCAAATTTTCCTCTTGCATGATATTTAATCTGTTTCATGTGATGAGCTCGCCCAACATATGCCTGCTCTGTAAAGAAATATAAATCATAGATAAAATATTTTGAAGATATTATGAACAGATAAATGCAAGAAAAGTTCTTCAAATTTCTACTTCTATTTGAAACATTGATAATTGAACAGTATAATCATTAACTTTACCCTTAGTTAAAGGTTTATAAACATTATTTTCAATTGTGCTTTTTTAAAATAGAAATAGCAAGTTTTAAAAGTGAGCATAAATATTTATGGTACATACCAACCCAAAGGTTTGATTTATCCTTGACATTGTATTTTTCAACTGCCATTTGCTGTGCCTCCTCAAGAGTCTAGGAGGATATTTAAATTGGGTTGTCACCTAAACTTCTGCAATCTGTCATTAATCATACTTAGTTATTCAGTAAACCGAAATGAAACCAGACACCCAGGGCCTGACCTTAAAATCCTACGAGCAATTTGTTTTCTTAACAAATACACAATATTAATCATCATAGTTTGGAAACAGTCATAATGCTACCAGCAAGTTTAAGTAGTTTGATAATTGTTTTTGTGAATTCCACTACTGGTACTGCCTCTTCGTGAGTGCTCAATAAAAACCAGGGACATAAAATAGTAAATTAACAGGCATAAAACATTGTAATGTCTACTAATTTGAAAGGTGCTCTTTGAGAGCTGTTCAGGATTGATAAAAAGATACCTCTCTGACTGTTATTGCTGTCTTTTTATTTGAAAACTTCATTTGTTGTATGGCTTCATCTACTGGCAGTCTTCTGATCTGAAGAATTTGAAAGGTGCCATATTTGAATACAAAGGTACCATTTTTATTTGAAGCAATTACTTGTTTCACAGAGCAAATTCTTTTTCAAAGAATCAAAGGTGTCATTTTCAACAGTATCAGAATCACGAATCTGGATAAACTTGGCAAGTGGGGAAAAAAAGAATATGGTGACATGCTTTAAACCACATGCTAGCAGTAGTTTGGCTTGTTCTTTCTTTGGTTAGCTTTCATCACAATACCTTGGTTTTAGCCATTAATATCACAATGAATTTTCAATTCAATTTATTTTAATGGTCTTAAATATATATTTATTTTTAGATTTCAAAGGATTGTTTCTAGAAATCTATTATACCTGATGTGCAACCATATTAAATTTCCTTGGCATTCCTCTAACTTCCCTTTTGCAATGATAAATTCTCTGAAAGTAAAAAAATATTCTTGGTTTAACATATAACCCACCGGGGAAGGAATGTTAAACTCATTCAACCATTGTCAATACTTAACAAATAAACAATATATGATACTTTTTTATATAAAATCAAAGCTTATTATTACCAATGGTGGAGGATCTGGTATTGACTCATCTCGTTTACGCTCTGCCTCAGAAATTCCAAAGACAGCTCTTGTAATTGAAATCTGTGACAGCCATCGCTTGCACTGATTTGTCAATATTTTATTGACTAATGCCAACCTAAAAATAATCACTGTGCTATAAATAATTTCGCTAGCCAATGTTAATATTAAAATAACTGTTCTAAGTGAATAAATGTTATTTATCATTATCATACAAAAGCGAGTGCTATGTTTAAATGCTGATGCTCTACAAATGACAGATAAACTGGTCAACTAAACTAAAAAATGCATGGTCCACTAAGATGGTACCAACATTCTTAATTTGGCGTCAATTTAAAAAGGCTAATTAATTCAAATGGGTTAAGATATAAACTTGCCGCCAAAATATCTACGAAAATCTCCGCCTTTTCATATATAAATGCCCTATCATTTTTGTAGAAAAACATGCTTCTTGCTTTCAATTAAAATAAATTTTTAAATATTGCAGATCTCTAAAGCTTGATAACAATAACATGTTTAGCTGTAATACTGCTAAATTGGCAATGCCCTTTTCATCATCTTGATGGATAGCCCATACAAACATAGTAAACTAAGACAAGATATTGCTAAGTTTTTAAGATAAGCCAATAATAAGTCACAAATTTGTTACTTGGCTAAGATCCCTGGCTAAAAACTTGCAAGTGGAAGTAAATACTTTCCCTCTATCTATGAATCCCTTGGAATTTTCACTAGCCCTTAACATCTAATGTACATACCTTTGTGTATTAACTAGACTTTCTCTGAAAAACATGTTTATTGTAAATGAATACAATCATTCAAGCGCCATAAGCTACGAGCAAAAATATAACTACAGCAGTTCGGACACAATATGGCCTAGCATGGGTTCCAAAAACAGCAACAACATCAAGCCTCGGTTAGAAGTTCAAAAAGATGGCGGGAGTCACAAATTGAAAAACGTGACAGTTTCGTTTAGCATGGCATAGAGTGAAGCTGGAAGTTTCAAGAATAGGTACTCTCTTGTTGATTTGTGCTTCCTAATGATGCATTTTTTTTACCATAGTTTTGCAATATAATTCAATCTCAAATGAACTATGCCATTCATTTGCGTTACTGTATGTACAACACATCTTGATCTTACGAAAATGGGGGTTGAAAGGTGTATTTCATGTGCATGCTGAAATCGCACGCTACCCAGTATCAAATTCGCTTTGCAGGTTTAATTGTGCATCTTAGTTTGAAAGGCTTACTGTTCACCTTATTTTAGCGTTGAATTGATGTTGTTTTTGTTTGTGAACATTTATTGTTTGGAACAAGATGAAAGAATCAGTATGAACTTTGGACAAGAGTGAGACTTGGAAACCCTTTCCCCTACCAAGATCTACTGCCCAGTTTGGGGAGAATGTCAAACACAAGATAGCACTCTGGTTTATGCAATTGTGACAAATCTTCGAAATACTGGATTTCGTCTAGACATATTCCCAGGACCGTTTTTAGCATACTAACTAGGAGGGCAATTGCCCCTCCAGCTTCTTCCGCTTTCCATTGTTTTAAACAATTATCCTCTTCTCTATATAAACAAAGCCTTGCTCTTGAATAGGCTATGTATTTTCCAGTATGCAGAGCATGGTAATGACACACCTTATATGCAGACATGGTAGCATTAAGTGCCCACCTTATTACTAGGTCTGTTGAATCCTATGCTAGGAAAGTTTATAGTGCTGGCACACCTGGGAAGATTACTTGGGAAGATTTCTGCTCATTCACACCTGTGCTGCTGCTTATTTGCACAGACAAGACCCTCTCAAAATCTGACATACACTTCAAACTGGTGCAAATTCATTTACAATTGGTTTCAAAGAAGGAAACTAACATTTCCTAACATTATTTACAGCCAACATTGACTATGCAAAAGATTTTATGCGGCATTGAATTTATCTTTCAAATTTGCTTCAACCCTCTATGCAAGTACCAATTAAACTCAATTAAACTCAATACAAATTAAACTTGATAATCTCTCATAAATAGTCATTTTTGTTAATTTGTGTATTTTTCAATTCAAGTTTTAAGAACACAAATAATTGGTTAAGATGGGAGATGAACTGGTCATACCTGCCTCTCCAAATTGGTACTGCTCATCTGCAGCTGCAAGCAATGATCATGGGATGTATGCATTTGCTGCAAGAAATCAGATATATGTATTTGATATTACTGGAAATTCTCCAGCATTCAGAAAATCTTTCCAGTTACAAAAAGACAGGGTTACTTCATTGTGTTGGATGGCATCTGAGAATTCTGGCAGGTCATGTATTGGAAGTGGGGGTGAAGATGGAGTTGTCCGAATCATTGATATCAATGCAAGCATGACTATAGTTGCAGAGCAGAAGAATCATCAGGTGAGTGTTATTGTCTTTTAATCATAAAAAAATCATAATTTTCATGCCCAATTTCAAAATGGAACAAATAAAAAGCACTGCTTTTGTTGTCAGTCCTGTTGATAGGTTGGTTGCATCTTCTACATAAGAGTGAGATTGTTGCTGTGATTGACTGATACGGAAACAATGTTTTGTTGCTGCTAATTATGAGAGAGACAATGCTTGTATGACAGAGACAATGCATAATAGAATTCATTTTAGTTTTCTGTTAGGAATTTTAATAAATTAAGTGATTTTAATTTTCTAGCATTGAATTTATCTTTAGGCAAAGATATCTTCTATAGTTTCTCCTGCAAATGACACAGTTATATCTGGTAGGTAATGATCAAAGCAAAATTTTCCATTCATGTACCACAATTTATTATGGCATAATGTATAGAAGAATATCTAACATCAGACTGTTAACTCATCTTTTGATTTAAATAGCATCTTGTTCTGTCTTCACGATTGTTCTGCTGGCAGTATATGATATAGAAGAGGGGGGGGGGGAATTTTTTAAAAAAGGTTACAAAACTTTTTGTAGTCAATAGTATAACCATACTCTGGAAATATGATACTGTATTCAGAACAGAATAGCAAAATATTACAAGGAAGGACCCAATGAGCAATGCAACCTTGATTGTTTTGAGACAGTATCACTGTCTTTGAAACAAATACATTACCATTTGTTGACTAGTAATAAAATCTTTTTTTATTAAAAAAAACTGCTTTCCATGAAACTAAATCAGGGACAAATTTGGAATGTTAGATTCAGGTTTGCTGTCTTCAATCATGTCTTCATTATCATTTGTGTTTTGTGGTATCCCCGCCATGTTATAATGATCCTCTGCATCCAGGTGATGAAAAGGGATTGCTGGTAACTTGGAACTATGTCAAAAGTGAATCTTCTTCGTGGAATCCATCACCAGTGGCTATTATGTGTATGGATGCAACTAAATTACAGCAGTCAGTTCTGGCTGTAGGGTAATTACTGCGCAATTTATAACAATTATATTTTGTTATTGACTGTCATTTTTAACTGACATTGAACAAAAATTGGAATAAAAAACCTGAAAGATGTAGCTAAAAAATATAACATAACTTATCAATAATATGTTTTGTAATGGACTGTTTAGGAAAAGTCAATTAACTGGATATGTATACAATTGCTACAGAATTTTAGATTGAATTGAATTCCATAGAGGATAAAGTGTCACTTAACTTCCTTTTACTGTTTTCAATATTGAATCAAGGGAAATTTTCTGTTAACAGCTATACCAATGGCCATGTCATTGTAGTAAACATGAAAAGGCAAGAGGTTCTTCAAATGTACAAGAGTCATCTAGATGAAGTCCATTCAGTTGTTTGGCAGCCAGTATCTACTCAAACCAATGGTGAGTTTAGAAAAACGTGATATATGGTTAGTTGTGGCATTTTTGCATAAAAGCACAATAATAAGAAAATCTTGAAAAAAGGCTGCTTTTTTCTGTTACTGTGAAATGGATGGCTTCAGTTCAGGCTCACTCTTTTCTTTGCATCTGAAAGTTAGCGAAGAGAAACTTTCATGAGAAACCTTCATGAATAACTGGAGGAGAAAATATCAGTGATTTTGAAAGGTAAAGACCAGGCCTTGCTAAAGTGTGTGAGTGGGGCTCACAGGCAAACCATGCCAATCAAAATACGTCTGCAGGCACATCTGAATAAGCGGTCTTTTTCAAAGTTACCAATTGTTTAAGAATTTAGAAAAACAATTCAGCTACAAGTTTTGCTACGTTAATATTGTTAAATTTTTTGATACTTGGAATCTACCTTTTGAATAAAATGATTAAGATACTTGGAAAAAAGATGAATACGGCCATCACACCAGAGATATAAAGCCCAGAAGCATATGCCATGGCTCAGCTCTGCTTACAGAGAATAATTTATTGAAAATTTAAGAATAATTTAAGAATAATTCTGGGTATTTGCTACTGGATTTAAATTTTCTGCTTACCTTTGGACATTATCCTACATATATGCTCTGAGAAGTGTCGGACGAAAGTGCTTTATTATGCTTATTTCCAACTTTTCCGTGCTATTTTCAGATTTAGAATATTTAACCGTGAAAAGCCTTTCTAGCCGTGTCGCTTATCTAAACCTGAATAAAAGTCTGCTCTGTCTATGAAAGAATTATATTAACCAGCATAAGTGTCTTGCCAACCGACCTTCTACAAGAAAGATAAGTTACTGAAATTCATTCATTCATTCATTCATTCATTGATTCATTCATTCATTGATTCATTCATTCATTGATTCATTCATTCATTCATCCATTCATTCAATCATTCATTCGTCCATATATTCATTCATTTATTTATTCATTCATTCATTCATTCATTCATTCATTCATTCATTCATTCATTCATTCATTCATCATTCATTCGCCCACTCACTCATTCATTCGTCCATTCATCCATCCATCCATCCATTCATTCATTCATTCATTTATTCATTCATTCGTCCATTCATTCTTACTAAGCTAGATACTTGCTTTCTATCCATAGGTGATGGTTTGCTTCTTGCCTCCGGTTCAAAAGACAAGACCATTCGCGTGTGGAACATCGAGCAAGAAAACCCTGTCCTCACTCTGAATATACCATCCAAAACGTCTGCCCAAAAAGGGCGAAAGAAAGCTGATGATATGGGGCGTGTGAAAATATGGACTACGCTGTGCTGGCAGGACAAATCCACATTGATTTCTAGCAGCATTGCTGGGTATGTGTTAAAGACATAAATTTTTTGTCCATCCACTTATATCTCTTCTTTTCGCTGTTGATTGTCTTCTAGTGTTTGTGTTTCGTTTTTTTTCTTTTTCTGGTCTTTTAAAATCTAACAAAAGCATCTCGTTAAAACAGCTGTTTTTCTTAGGTTTTACAAATTACGAGTTATTCAATATCTTGCTGCTATGCAGTCCTGTAATTGATAGATAAGATAATACAGTTTCAGTGTAAACATTTTTGTAATGAAATTTATCTCTTTCCGAAAGCTGGAGTGCTCATTTGTGTTTTGGAAACAAAGTTTTTATAATTAAGGAAGATTTGTGACTATCTACCTATGATGAAATGCTGACCATTTTAAACATATTTGATACCATAACAATTTACATCCAAAATTTAATAACGATATTGAATATTACATTTTCATATAATGCTTGATGTTAATTAGGGGGAGGTGTGCACATTTTGGTGTATAAATCAGGACAGTTCTAAGTTGCGAACACCAGGCAACAAATTTTGACGATAATTGTTTCGTAGCTATGATGGAGTTGCCATATTTTAGTTGCTTATTCTGCCCAGCAAGTTGTTTGTGCCGAAGTAGAAAGTACATCTCTCCGCAATCTAGCATCTGGTCTACCGAACACACAAACGATTTACAGTGAAGTATTTCCTTCAAAAAATGTAAAATTAATATAATATGTGGCTTTACACATAATTATGTACTGTACAGTAGTGCATATTGAATAATACTCGCTTTGAATAAGAGGTTTAATGAATAATACTTTTTCTTTGTACTGAAATTGTCACTAAAATGCTTTTCAGTAATGTAATTTAATTTCAAGGTAGAATTTAGTATCTTAGGCCATAGTTGTTTTTGTTGTTGTCATGTTTGATCATTCAGTGTCCTCTCTCAGAAGCTGAAGAATAAAGATCAGCACCAATTTATATCGCTGTCAACAACTCCTATAATTTCGTTGTCCTGATTTTGGCCTGACGTCATTTCCTTAACTTTAATGATCTTGAAAGTCTACGGGCTGACCGGCAGCCTAAGTTCTAAATGATAGATCGGTCTATTCGTGCAAGATTACAGCATTGATTATAGACAGTTTTTATCCCGAAAACTTTTAAGTGCTTTCTTCTTTCTCTAGGCTCTTCTTAACTCTAACTTTGTCAGTTTTCGAAACAGACAAAATTGCTCCAATTTTGCTCAAGCATGTCCCAGTATTTGTTTCAAGCCGATTTTCGCGGCCAGAATTTGTGCTAGACCTATGAAGTAGCTGCTCGCATTTGTTTTTTATAAGCTCTCTCAAGGGTGGATAACAGTATATATAAATCAAGGGATTTATGAAATAATATATTTGAATAAACATAATGAATATATCTCTGTCGTCTGTCATCAGATATATCATCAAATCCGGGATAGCGACAAGACAGGCAAATGATACCGTTATCCCACATGCTACTACCAACATTTTTTTTCCTTGCCTTGTCTCGCTTAGGCTTTTCATACCAGAGATTTTTCGTTGTCGCCTCGCTTTAATCACTATCAGTGAATAGGAGGCGATTATGATCAATTCGGTTGGCATGGTTATACAGAATGTGTAAGCATGTATTTCTTTAAGAGTGCACGTTAAAATCGATGTTGTCACAAAAGCCAAAGTAAATAGCCAGGCGCCAACTATAACGATAATGGATCGCTTTCTTGTCGCCAAGACAATGTATTTCAAAGGCATTGCAGTGGCAATCACTCTATCAATCGTTATTATGATGAGTGATGCACATGATACCAAGACACAAAACGATGCCAATACTCCAACAGCAAATTTGTTCTCGTCGTTTGAGATTGTATGATCAATAAGAGTGATGCCAATTAATGCTGTCACTGCATTCAGAGAATCAGATACACTCAAGTTTGAAAGGATAACTTTTTGAGTCGCTTTGATTTTCTTTACTTCATGTAACAGCTTCAGCCCGATAATGTTGAAAACAAGGGCCAAGGAAGTTGAAATGATGCTTAATATACCTGTAATCTCCATGTTGAAAACCTTCTTTCTTACATTTATCTTTCTCTTACTATTTTCGTTTTTTGCTCAAAATAGGTCAGCTTGCCAAAAGCTTTGAAAGCAGCTTTTATTACGAAATCAGAGTCCACCGTAGCTTCAATTTTTCAACATTTTTTACCTTCTACATTGCAATTACCATTCTTCTTTCCTGAGTGTCTGTGTCTCTAAGTTCGAGTAATGACGCCAAAAGTTTTATATTCAGCCAAGTCAGTGCCAAGCCTTCATCATTTGCTCTTTTTGCAAATTGATCGGCACCAACGACTTGTTAAAGATGTTTTGTTATCTTCAATTCGCTTTCGTCCTTTTCCTCTTTACACTGGCAACCTTCGCGACACCCAAACAAAATCTGACGCTTTCCAAGCTTGCATGCTAAATACTCTTTATAATTAGCCACTTTTGAATTATTAATCACGTCATTTAAGTAAAAAATTCTTGCACTGACGTCGAAATCTAATCTACCAAATTGTTTTTATAAATATTTGCAGCATTTTTCAAGAACATCAAATAAATTCGAGCCAATTTTAAAACGCTGTTTGAAATCCTTAGCTTTTGAAAATTTTAGTTTAATAAACTGCCTGTTTCGCTCTCTTCTCGTTTATTTTTTATTAATTTGCCCGAATATAATTGCATGTTTTTTCCCAATAAACAAGTCTGACCAGTGGAAACTCTTCTATTATTCTCTTTTGTTTTTGTCTAGTATAATTTGCGCTGTTTACCAAAACAGTTTGGATTTGCGCTCTTTTCATGATATGAAGGCATTTTTATGAAAACAATAATGCGATCATCCTACATTGCTGTTATATTTCATCAGCGTTTTGCCCATTTTACCATATGATTTTTCATTTTGTTCCCCTGATCAAGAGGCTGTAATATCTTTCTGATCCACTTTTGCCACCATAAAGCCCCGGCAAAACGACTGAAAATTTGCACTAGACATGCTCTGGACATTCCTCACTTTGTTCAGTGTGTGGACATTCAGAAAATTTTGGTGGTGGCAAAACGACTGAACATTGTCCAGTGAACTTTTGCACTGTGGGAGAATGCACGCGGGAAAACTGCGTGTGAAGAAAGGCTAGGCCTGCTAGGTTCATCACAATCATCGTACTCCTGCTCACTTCCATCGCTTCCCTCATCGGAACCAAAGCTAATCTCTTCAAAAGACTCGTCGTTACTAATGAAATGCCTTTTTCTGCTCTTCGTCGAATGTTAATGTTTAATTTGAATATGGGAAATAGATTTCGCGCCAAATCCAATCCATTACATCAATTGCACGTGCGCGAACTGGGCAATGTTCAGTAGAGTGGCAAAACGACTGGACATTTCTCTAGAACATCTATGAACAAATGAAATTTAATCCTGTCCACTGAACATTTTTGACTGCCTTCAAAATCAACTGAACAACACTCAAAATCGCAGAATAAGACTGGACAAAGGAGCAAAACGGATTTAATCTTGTTTAATTATATATCTTATTAATATCAGAAACCTGCATAAACTTATTTGAATTCAAATAAATTAATATTTTGATTTCAGTGGTGAAATACTGGTCTGGAATCTAAGTAGCAAAGAGTTCAAGACATTATCTCATGGCCACACAAGAATTATCTTCAATATAACCATCGACCCTTCTGTTAAGAAAATGATCACAACATCGATGGATAGACAAGTAGGTGTTTCATATCCTCCTTATTTTTTGGAACTTGTATACTGTAAGTACTGTTTGAATAAATCGAAATAACATCAAGAATATTCAATAAAATCGTCTCTATCTCAAGCTGCTTTTAGAGGCGTCTCTATCTCAAGCTGCTATCTATGAGCCTTTGCGCGTGTGGCAAATCACTGGCGGTAGACTTTCACGGATCGACCAAAATCAATTTGAGACTGTCTAAAAATGCATTATGGGATGCCTGCGCTGTGCACAGCTTATTTTTAGCAATGGGTCTTTGAAACAGTTGTTTAAATGAATTAGATTTGCTTAAAAACTATAAGCCAATGTTTAAACAACAAACAAGTGCTCTGTTTGTTACAGTTTAGACTCAATCTTGAGTCTCTTGTTGCCATCTTGCAAAAGTTATTCGAAGTCTGTACAGATTGTGCTCCTAATCTTCTTTAAACCTGACTTGCATTAAATTTCAGTTAGCATATTACCAATAAACTTTTTCTAGTCTCATTGTTATATTTTACGTGATAGGTACTCTTATGGAATTCAGAGACGCACAGCCTACTCGGTTGCGTTCCAAGTTTGGGGGGCTATGTTTATTCCGTGACGACATCATTGCTCGATCCGTATAGCATCATTTACGGCGTTGGTGATAACGTTATCCGTGTTTGGAATACAAGAGACAGCAATCAGCCATATGACACCATTATGCTCTGGCAAGGAATAAAATCAAAAGTTACTGTTGTGAGTACAAATTCGTTTGATAGGACAGGACGTCTTGAGTATAAAGAAGAAACCTGGGGAAGGAACTGATTGAGTTAGAAAGTTATTTATTTGACAAAATAACATGATTTGGGGAGTTTAAAACACTTAAGAGTTTGTGGAATATAAATTTGGTTCTAGCATTTTATTTAACAAACTTTTGACAGTCTAGAAATATTGCTTTGGGAAGGGATGCGGGATCTGGGGAACAACTTGTTTCCAGGCCCGAGGACTGTTTGGAGGCGGAATAAGGAAATGGCGGACATAAATGATTATTTTTTGTAGTTTTTCATCTTACACTTATTAGCATGTTGGTAGGGGATATTTATTTTCATCCCAGAACTGCATTTATCTCACAAGAGACAAAAAGTGATGATGACATCGTGGCTTGGCTTCTGCCACATATCGAAAGACCCCCTGGTCCAAAAAAGAGCTTTGTTTCCAATTCTGACCTAATGCTAGACATGAAATTAATTGTAGATCTATCATTAGCAGACGTAACATCTTTTGCAGGTCGTTTGTCACCCACGCAAAGAGGGTGTTGTTGGGTTTGGAACGGATGATGGCCACGTTGGCATCTATAATATTGCCTCTAAAAAGTAAGTAGCCACTTCTAAATCTTTTTATGATATAAATCATCGCAAAGAATATAAGCCTTTTACCAGGAAACGTTTGTCTAGCCAAGTCTAATAATGATTATGGTATAGCGACCTCTCTAATAAAAAACAAAAGTGAGCACATCACCTTCGTCCTCAGACCAAGAAAAACCTGACTGACAACATGTTTCAGATAATTGGCAGAGCCCGATCGTTGTTTCATCTAGCAGCTTTAGAATCTATCTACATAAAATCGAGAAAATCTCTGTTGTGTAGACAGAAGGAGTTCGTTTCGAAGGAGTTCCCAAAGCATCTCTAAGACATTCCTACAGCATTTATGTTATTTGCAAATTTGTATAAACCCCATATTTGACTTATTTTTTTAAGATTTGAAGTTTCTATCTCATACCATAAAAAGACAGTATATTCATTGGCTTGGGGACCAAATTGTGGAGAAGTTGCAAACGGTAGGTTTGAAATCGTTTCTCGCTTGTTGCTTTAAATTCGTATTCCCCTTTGTGCCTTTGTGCCAAATTTTATTTATCACTCAGCTTCTAATATTCAAAGCTAACTCAGCCACTGAAATGCTGTTGCTGAATCTTATCTTTCAAAACCTTCGAAGCATTTTAAATTCTAGCATTCTGAATCCTAAAAATTTCCCTGAGTTTCATTAAGCTACCTGTACACGTAGTCGTAAGAGTAGCCGGTTGCTTACATAGATAGCTTCTCATAATACCATATTCCGTAGCAACAGGATCAAGGCGAGCTATTTGTAATTAGTAATTGTAATTTGTAACCGATTTGCTATTTATTTTTGCTTACGTCATAAGCACGGTATCAAACTGTTGTTGGCGATGCAACAGCTTCAGGAAGCTAAAGAAGATAAAAATCGAGACATTTAGGAGACCTTTGTTCACCCACTGCTCTATATTGAAGTTTCGTTTGTTCGTAACTGCCCTCATCTGTAATGGGATTAATTTAGAACATTTGTAGATGGCCTTTGAAGATTGCCAATTCTAAATTTCTTTATCTCACTACTAGCAGCCATTAGATAATTTTCATGTAACAATATGTGTACATTGATGCATTTTTGTGATTGTTTTTACTTAATAGATTGGTGGCATTGCTATTTTAAGAGCAAAATTTAGCAATTAATTGGATCTCAATTTTTGAATATGTTTGAAGGGCTCGGAGGTTACAGGCCTTTGTTGTCCCTTAAAAGGCTACAATCACTGCCAAAATTATTTGGAAAACCTAACACTTTGCGCTGTGCTTTTCAATCGTTCATTTGTTTTCTTGAAAACTACCACTTCCGCCCCCTTTCCCCCAAAAACAATGTTGAAAGTATAGAAAAACATCAAACAATCCACAAGAAAAAGCATAATCCATAACCCCTTTCTTTTTTCTATAGTAAATCAACATTGTTCCTAGGGGGAGAAAGGGATGGCTGAATTTGCCTTTGAAAACCTACGTTAGTGTTCCAAGACTTTTGACAGTGATTGTAGGTCTCCTAAAGCCATAAACATTTGATATGATGTCAGCATAGTCAATTGACTAAGGTGTCAGGTGAACCCTCATGGGTTCTTTGCTCACATCTCCACCTCAATTTCTCATCTGGCTCCTAGACAACGACAGTGCAGGTGGAAACTGTCTATATAGCTGTGGAGGAGAAGGGTCCATCCTAATTCATTCGATGAATCGCTTGCAGAATAAAGCCAGGGATATGAATGCAATAGTGAGAAAAACAAACAGCATCAAGGTCAGTATTTTGCACTTTTTATGGTGTCTTGATTCCCCTGGCTCAGTTTCAAATGTGTTAACGTATCTCTATGTGTCTCCGTCATCTACTTCTTCCCCATATTAACTGAAGTTCCTATATAATTTAGGATTTATAATTTTTTCGGCCGCTTGATCCAATCAATCAGAGCTACCCTGCTTTTCAATCTTAGGTGTTTCACCTAGGTTTCGAAATTTAGCTTAGTAAACCCTGGGGGCTTTAGGTAGATATGCTAATATAGAAATTCATAGTTGTGCATTACCATTCTGGTTGTATCGTGTTTCTTCAGCATTAATTTCTGAAGGGCATTAAATGCAAAGGAGATGCTTTTGACTTATAGGAAAGATTTCCTTCGAGAAGTGACGTTGAATGGAGAAAAGATTTCAAGTTTGTCGCTGTTGGAAATGATGATGGGTGAGTGTACCCACAATACACGTTCAGTTTACCCACAATACATTTCTAATTCTCGATCTATGGCCCGACGGTTCAATATAAACTTTATGAACCGGTTACAGAGTTACTCGAGGTAGAATCTCGCGTGCTTAGGTCATCACACAGGCCATCACAACAAAACTATATACAACAATAGAAGAGTCTGGGCTCTAGTCTTTGATTTTTTAGTTATTTCATTACAGGTTCTAAGAAAATATACGATTTATCTGTAAATATAATCTCCTACCCTATTTTCACACATTCTATTTGTAGAGTGCAAGTTTTACAACTCTGCACATTCTAGCATTCAGCGATGTGAATTTCCGTTTTCTTTTTTTGCAGGTCTGTTGAGATATTTTCGAGTCCAAATCTGCAAAGCATTTGCATCATTCTTGTCCACCGCAAGATCATAAATTGTATGAAATGGCATCACCAGTTTGACATTTCTCACATTACAACCGGTAAGCTATGATTTATTGTAGCCGTAGTTCACAAAAAGATTCATTAAATATGTTTTCTACATTTCAAGTTCAGACTCGCCTTTTCTTTATTTATCCTTTCAGTTTCCTTCCTGAATTCAATTTTCTCAGTCAGGCTATGAATCGACGCTTCACTGAAAAACTCTTTTCTCCCTGCTAATGTAAGATTGACAGCATATGCATTTCGGCCTAAGGTCCCAGGCCTAACGTGACCAATAAGCAATAACAATAGCACAATTATGTATTTTCCCTTGTGCACATTGCTATTCTGCTATATGGTTTATATCTGCAAAATTCACTTGGTGTTCTTTTCACATTTTAGGAAATGCATTTGCGAATTGGCTTGCAACTGGCTCCAGCGATAATTACGTGTGCGTCACTGATATCTCGCAAGCGATAGGTATTATCCAATTGATTCTATTTCTGTCGCTGTTAACTCTTATAAACCAAACAGGTTTTTCAGTATTGTTTGCATTGTCATCAGAGAACCCCCAAAAATCTGCACAAATCGAATACTACATAAAGCTGACTTGTTTGACCACATCCAATGAAAAGTGGTTTAAAGGAATATGAAAGTCTGATTTTTCTAAGATAAGAACCATTACATTAATGCCACAGGCTTTTTTATCGTTTCTGCATATGTGTAGTACCTCGCCACGAATCGATTTATCAAATGGATCGTTACTGGGTTACAAAGCTCGTGTTTTTTGGTGAATCTGTGACAATTGGAAATGTGAAGACTAAGAACATCGTTTATGGTGTCCCTCCTTTCTCAGTTTTGGTTTTTTTATTTATTTCTTAGTATTCTTTTAGATGGCAAGACCCTTGGCCAGAAGCAGATTGTAATAAAAGAGAAGTTTCGGTATTTCAATCACCACAGTCAAAGAATAACGAGCTTATCGTGGTCGCCTCATTCGATGGAGCTGCTCGCTTCTTCTAGTTATGATGGGACAGTTCAGGCAAGTTTCATAATTATAATCAACATAAGGTCAGATTTTGTGTGGACCAATCATCGTATTTGTTTGAATTCGGAATTTTGTGAAGAGCATTGCATGATTTTGCCTCAGCTGTTTGCTGTGTTTGATTTTAACAGGCGATCTTGTAGGAAAATTAATCTTCTATTTTGATTTGATTGAATATATGCATTTGATGGATGGGTAGAAATTCAAAAACAGGCTTTTGGGTATTTTTCAGGAAAATAGATTGTGTGCCTAAGTGATTGAGAAATATTTATGGAAACGAGATTTCTAAGCATTTTCGCACGTTTTACACAGCCTTCAGCTGAAAAACCTCCATGCATTTCCTCCGTTTCTGGGTGAAAGCCATATTGTTCGGGAAGCCGAATCTTTTCATTGACTGGTACCATGTTGCGTTATCCAAAGCTTCAATTCAAGAACAAAACCTGAATTGGTTAGCATTATTTTAAATTATAAAAAGTGAGCTTTGCGAAACATAGCAAAGTCTCTTGATCGATGTTGTATTTTGATCTCTGACTTTATTTAAATCCAAGGTTCAATAAAGCCGTCGCTTGAAGAGTGAAATAAACAGCCATGATTACAATCAGAATTTTTAAAGCAATACGTATGAGAATACTTAGGGTTATGGTACATGTTTTGGAAATCTTAATTCTCATACCAATTCTCGTAACACCTAGGAAAACTTTATAACAGCAATTGCTTCAATATGAAATTGATGTCACTTTTCTTCATTTATGTAGACTATTACTTTGAATTGGCTTGAGTTGAGTTCTTGTTTGTTTATTTACGTCGCTTGTGTTCCTTAAACAATTGTTTCGCATCTGTTTCAGATTTGGAATGTTAGCAAAAATGAGCCGATTGCAAACTATCGAGGGCATTTAGGCCGTGTGCTTTGTGTTGAGTGGAGTCTTGTTGATCCTGACGTCATATACTCTGGAAGCGAAGATTTCACGCTACGAAGATGGACTATATCCTCATGCAAGCACGTAATGCCTACAGGTATAAATGCAAAAGCGATGTTTTTGTGTTTAAGGCTTGCAGACGTAATACTATTATATTTCTATCTAGAATTGCTTAGACAACATTGGAGTCCTTGCAATTTGTGTCTGTCACAGTGTTACAGTGCCACAGTATATAATGTTATACTATGCTATTCAACTATTTAAATTAAGGTGTAACTATTTATCTATGCTATATAATTTTGAACTAATTTTAAATCCGTAAGTATGGCAATTGTTTTTAATGAAGGCAAAAATAATAGTGCAATTTTCTTTATTCGACTTGCTATGAAAACATTTAAGCAATTTGTGCCTAAAAATATGTAGGGAAAGAAGGTGACTTGCTTTTTAATGCTAGAGAGTGATTTACTTACATCAAGTTGCAGCAGAAATACTATTTTTTTCTTCTTTAATTGCTTACAATATAAGGAAAGGCAAGGCAGTATGTGATTGCTACGAAATGAACCGATACAGTCCGCTAAAACATGTATTTTCAAGTCTTGAAACCTCAAAACTTTTCTATAAACTGCATTATCTCCTTAAGATGTCAAGAAACAAGTAACTGGCTCTAGAAAGAGCGAAAAACCAAAGGCAAAAACAACGGCAAAACCTCAAACTGCGTCAGAACCTACAGGTCAACCAGCCGTAGAGGAATCTCTCGTGAACCAACGTCAGTGTGGTGAACCCAAGGACGCTGTGGTGGATTCTTCTGATGATGGACTCGGAGCGAGATTAATCTCCACTGAAGACTCTACGGTGTCTCCTTCTGACTTGAAGTCGAGGTTAACACAAGAGGATGCCTTAAAGCGATCGTCCTGTAAAGGTATTCTTAAAACTGATGTTCGTTGACATGTCCATAGATATTGTTTACTATGTATCCTGTAAAATCAAGCCAGGAAGCATTGATAACGTGACTGTAACTTGTCATTGTATGCTAAAACATATCAACCCCCCCCCCTCCCCTCCCTCCCCTTCAACTCTAGTGCTTGCAGAGGTATTCAGGGAAGTGACTATTCTTAAACCAGCAGCTTAATGGTCCAAATCTTCCATCCAATGTTCTCCAGTATTTGCTCTACTTTGAGGCCCATTGTCTCTCAAATCATTAGTTCCAGTATGTTCCTATTTCAGGTGATACAAAAAAGAAGAAACCAAAATCACTTTTTCCATTGTCTGCCACACAGAACCATAAACAGAAAGCAGCCAGTCAAAAGGAATGCATAATGCTTGCCAAGCATCTTAAAGGTATTTTCTCCACGCAGCTTGCATTTCCCCTTTCATTTGCAATTTATTTCCTTCAACTTGTAGAATTGAAGTAAAAAGATAAGTAATATTTTTGTTTTGATTTATCAAGTTTAGGTTGTAAATTTTCTCATGTGATTATTTGAACTAAGATCACAAATTGTTTGCTAATATTGCTTTGATTAGCTTTTTTCGAATGAGCTGTGACAAACCTTGGATAAAATTTGATACTAGTCCTTGTATGCATGTGTGCCAACTTTAAATAATTGCAACTTTTATCCTAATTTCTATACTGAAAACACTTCTCCATGCATTGAACCTTCCATCTTTCACTTTTAACTGCAGCCAGTAATATGCTTCCTTATAAAAAAGGAATATTTCAAATTTAGAGGGATCAAGTATGGATAGTTCCGTTGGAGAATTTGTGCCGGGAAAAGCTGAGTATGTAAATCTTGGCTTGTTTGGTGATCGGCCTTCAGCATTCAAGATGTTTACTACTGAAGGTATGGTTTCGAAATTGTTTTTCTCTTATTACAGAAAAACGTCTAGGTTATCTTCTCTCTACGATTACAGTAAAACTATAAAATGTACTCTTTGCATCCTTATCAGAAATAAACCATAAAACCTCCCCCTCCCCCCAGACCTACTATATCTCAAAAGAGCTTTCCAACTTGGAAATAATCAGATGCATTTACCCTTGTTTATTGTAACTCTTTTCTGGCATTTTTCGTTGAAATACCTATGGTATCTTGTATTTTTATTTCACTATGGTCTATTGATCTTTGCTAGAAATTTCCCTACCGTGCTTCCTTGTTTTCAGTTTCAGGCAGGTAAGTTTTGTGGTCAATAACTGAATATTTATTTTTTTAGGTCAAAATCACTTACTTTCTGGCAATTGTGAGCAGCAGCTCCATCTAGAGTTATGGAAAGGTAACTTGGAAGGTGCACTCAGTATTTGTAAGCAGAAAGGAGAGCTGAATGAGATGGTTGTTGCCATGAGTCCAATAGGTGAGTGTAGGATGGTCGGGCGGTTCGATAATCGATGTAATGTTATGATATGGTCGATCGCAATTCCTTCGCACCAATACAGTGCCACTAAGCTCTTGCAATATGACAAGCTGGCATTTTGCTAACATTTTCATCTTTGAAAAAAAGAGAAAAGATAGGAAAAGAGAATAATAAATGCTGAATATATAATCATCATCACCCTACATGATTTTCACCAAAAAAATTCAATCAAAGCAAAATCGATTGAAGAAATTTCTACATACTTATTATTCATCCTTTCTTCTTTGTTAATTAATTGATTGTGAATCTTTGATGTTGATTATTCGTATGATATTATTTGATATTATGATATCCTTGTATGTTTATTTACGATGATATTATTCGTTTAAACATTTGTATATTTATTTGCGTAAACACATATTTGGAACGATACAAGTTATAATCGGATTAAATCACATTAACAATAAACTAAACAAAAAAGGCTAACAAAGCATCACTTTCTTTAGATTAATCCTTCCAGGGTGGACCTAGCCAATGTGCCATAAAAATAATTGTTATACTTCTTCAGTTGATCGTACCTCTCCAATTTATCAAAAAAAGCGATAAAATGAGGGTGATATATTATGCCGTTGCCCAGGAAAAAATTTCAGATGTTGGGCCACAGCATAGTCTTAAAGAAGCTTCTACAAGCAAGCAAGCTATCTTTGACCATTAGCTGGACCACAAGTCAGCGAATTTGTGATCAGGAACCCCCTGACAGAAATAATTTTTACGGCAAACAAGCAAACCATTGGTAATAAAGAATTCTCGGTTTCAGTAAAGTAAATGAATTATTCAAGAGATGAAACAAAACAAAATAAAGACTAGAACAGGCAATTAAGAAACGCAACCCACCTCATCATTAACAGGTGGATGTTTGTTTATCCTTGTATATTTGATAATATCACATCTTTATACTCACTTCCCAATACGGAATATTCTGATTTTGTGATTGCCTTCCTGATTTTGACTTGTAGTATATGCTAATTGTGCTTTATAATTAATCTCTGAGGCGCCAAGTTGCTTAATTGCTCAATTTTTTGACGTTCCATACCTCTCTTGCACGCCTAGCTAATGGGAAAATTGTTGTCAAACTCTTTTCTTTGCATTCAGTCAGAAGTCATTTTATGTAAACTCTTCAAATATGTTAAGGTTACTATCAGTTTTACTGATTTTTCCTTTTGCGTTTTTCCAAAGTAGTTAAGTACTAGTTTTCTTGTAAGAACTCTTTTCTTCTATTTTAGTACTTTAGCTACTGTTATTTTAAATCTTAATTTTCATTATCGTAGTTTCTTCGTGGCTAGTCTCATTAATTGTTTCATATTTATATCTCATGAAGTGTATTTACCATTGTTGTTTGTTTTCTCAATACTCAGTGGATCATCTTCCAATCGTCTTTAGTTACAATTTTCCGTTTATAGGCATTGTTTACTATTCTCTAATTTCTTAAGCATCAAATGCTCACCATGACGTTTGAAAATCATCGGAGACAGCATGCATCCTTGTACGATTCCTCTATCTATCTGTATGCCAGCTCTTTATGCTTATATTTTACCTATAGCATAATGATTACTTCTCGAAGTGGCTATTATTTCCAGTTTTCTGCAGTAGATTCAATCTATAAATGGTTTAACTTTAAGTATTTCATTCGAACGATTTATAATCTTTCATTCAGGGGGTTTCGATGTTTGGCAGTCAACCATGAAAGCATACGCAGACCAGCTTGCATCAAAAGGAGACTATTTTGCTGCAGCCTCGTATTACGTTGCCGTCAACAAAGTCAAAGAAGCGATTGAAATGTTCAAGGCCCAGAATATGTTTAAGTATGTATTTGACCATGACATAAAACACGAACAATTTTCTTTAATTTGAGCAAATTCAAAACTGGAGAAAAAAAGTAGTTCTCAAAATGCTATTCATAACCACAATAGGTTATTTTTATGTCTCTTCTTCAGTAATGGTCTTCCGTTTCATTATTTTTCAAGTCAAACATTAATTTGGATGAAGATTGAGGTTAAGAAAAGTTGAAAAACTTGAATTTTCAAGCGAAGTAATTTTTCTGTTATAAGCTTTTTTGTTAAATTTTGCTGCTATTTTTTCTAGTTTCTCCATTTTTCTTAGAATCGCTTTTTGGTATAGTACATTTACTAATTACTTTTCTGTTTGTTGATTTTGCTTATTTTCTCCTTGACACAGAGAGGCAATTGCTTTAGCTAAGGTAAGACTGTCAAGCAGGGATCCTGTTCTAATTGAACTGTACAGACAATGGGGTGAAAAGCAGATTGCAGAGGGGTGCTATGAAAATGCTGCGAAATGGTATGAAAGACCGTTAAATCTCAATAGATGAATTTAGAAACGACAAATGCTTTTAAATTCCTTCAATAGGCCCCACCTAAACCCCAAATATTCACTGTCGAGCTAATCCTTGCTAAAAATTGTGTTTGTTCGTGAATCCTCTTCGAGTAATGCGACGTGGAAACTCTGCTATGTTTTTGCGTAAATTTTTTTCACTTTTACGTGACGTTAACTTCGCCCAAAATACCATCCAGAAATCGGAAGGAATCAACTACTTTTTAGATGCTACTCCTGTCAATGTCGAAATAAATGATGTCGAATTATTCTTCGAGTTGATTTGTAACGTCCGTTGATTCGCTCGTGATTTTTCCTCGTATATGTTCAACAAGGATAAGTATGGAATATCAACTTTGGTATTAAGGGGGCA
Organism: Rhopilema esculentum; assembly: GCF_057945365.1. NCBI lineage: Eukaryota > Metazoa > Cnidaria > Scyphozoa > Rhizostomeae > Rhizostomatidae > Rhopilema > Rhopilema esculentum. The sequence goes on from NC_142820.1 coordinate 4,818,940, forward strand.
TTCTTTTCACGTGGGTTGAGATTTTTGGAGTTTTTTAGCAATTTTTATGGCTTTTTTGCAGTTATATTGCAGCTGGAGATTGTGATACTGCTATTAAGATATTGGCAAGAAAAGGTGATGTCAGCTCTTTGAAAACTGCTGCTCAGGTGTGTTATTGATTATTGCAGCCCCAGCTGTGTTCCAAATACTTTGGAATCTCCATATATTTTACTGACAGAAAGCCAGAGCGATGTTTTCGACTGAGATTACTCCATGCTGCAATTTTTCTTCTAAGAATTTCTTTGTCTGCTTCCTTTGTAGACCTTGTAAATAACAAAGTGTGAGGACTTGTTTTTCAATATCTGCAACATTTACCTTATGCCTACATTGACTATTTTGTTAGGGAATTCAATAGTTTCTCATTATACTCCGAGGAGAACCAAACCCAAACGAAGGGCCTTAACCCCTTTGCGTATCCGAGTTATTTGGAATACGGCATGCAGGTAAAAACAGTACCGTTTAAGTTCGTTTGTTTGTGACACTCCTGATTATACTTCGTAGGTTGCAATTGTTTACGATAATATTGAAGTGGCAGAATCCTATTTGCAACACTGTGCAGAGGCTTTGCTAACTGATTTTAAATGGACAGAAGCCAGCCAGGTCATTGAAATGATGCGAAACCCGAAGGTGTGTTTTTAATCTTTCTTTCCGATTTGTTTTCTTTGCACTTTGAAAAGCAGAATGAAGACAGTAAGCTCTCAATAAACTTAAATATATCATTAAACAATCTGTGATGGAAAAGGCAAAGGGGTATCATTTAGGTTAGTTATTATTGTCACATCGATTTTGTGGATAGATGAAGACTAATTCTGGGGGGGGGGGATGGGCAGTCACTACAGCAAAACGTGTTAGGTTGGACCATCGTTGCTTGCATTTTTGCATTATGATCAAGTTTTGACTGTACCGACGATTAATGCAATCTTATTTTTTAAAGTAGATTTTAAATGGCTAAATATCCAGGGACAGGGTACTCTGTACATGGACAGACAGGTACTGATTTTCCTTTTTAAAGAAAGAAAGAGCCCACTGTCCTCTGCCTGGAACATCTTTCCTTGTGTTTTAAAGTTATTTGCATTGCTCTTCAGGGATACACCTTCCTTGCGATCGTTCATGAGCTGACAATGCGCTTCCTGTCAGGTACAGAAAGTGATGTGGTTCTCAGCTTTACCGCAAGCATTGAGAGGAATGGACATTATATACCGTCTGATTGTCAATTTGAATCTGTCAATACACACACAAAGAGTAAGGCTTTTTTTATTTTTTTAAAGAAATATCATATGTGACTGTGTAGACTACAATCTGTGACAGCCAGTGACAGTTCCAGCTAGGAGAAAGACCAAAGATACCAAGAGACGTTAGGTTAACAAACATATTTCAAGGATAAACTGACCTGGGGCTACAAGTCAAAAGCATGTATTTCTCTCTATCTTTCTTGCCTTTGGTGTTTGCATTCTCACAACGAGCTCAGGATGCAGAAAGTATCTTATGTGTGACAGGAGTGAGAGACGTTAAGGTTAAATGGTGGTTCTTGAGATTTAATATGTCAAAGCATTACAGCGTATTTCAAAATGTCTTCATCTCGATTCTATTTACGTAAAGTTGCTTTTTTCTCAGGTGACCTGCTACAAAATTTGAAGAAAGAACCAAACAAAGTCATGGAAATCGCTTGTGACGTCTTCCATCGTAAGTTTGATACCACTCCTCTGCACGGATTATTTGAGAATGACCATTGGCAACTGTCCCAGAGCTTCAATGCTGGAAAAGTGATTACAGTAAATGACTTGAAAGTTGTAAGTGAAATTCCATGTTTTTTCTAAAGTGTTTTTTTTAACCTGCCAGTAGATTGTCTGTAGCTTCAACAGAAGTTTAATTCGCATGTTTGAATCTTGAAGATCAAAAGGTGTATTTAAGTTAGATGTGATGAAAGAAGATATATTATATTATAAGAAATGCAACATTGGTTATCACAAAATGCTATTAGGCACCATGCAATAGCATTTTCTGAAACTGTCTTGTAACTGTATGATAATCAAACCTTACTTTCTTCTAGGCCATGTTGTCAATTTCTTTCGAAGTTGCTATGGGAATCAAAAGCCTTTTAGAGGGAAACTCTTACCATTGTCTTTCACACTGGCTTCAAACATTGGAGATCGCCTACAGCTCTCATCAGTTTGAGGCTCTTGAGAAATTGTACAAACTGCTCCTTCCTAGAGATTTCACAACGGTTGAATTGATAACAGCCTCGGTCCTGGACAAATCTTCAAATGATGAAGAGAGACAAAAAGCTCACTCACTCTTTTATAATTTTGATGGTTATCACAAAACTGCAATTTTGTTTCATTTCTGGTGGAAAATATTTCCCTCATTGATACGCAGATGGGAGAAAATTAAAGATGGTTTAGAAGGGGGCTTTTCAAATGACAACAGTATCGAAAGAACTTCACTCTCTGAAGCCAGTTACCAAAATATTGATATTGGAAATTTCTTAGCATTTTTGTCTGGTATTTCGTCATCGCTACTATTAACTTCATTTGGAAGGATTGCACAATTAAAGTCATGCATTAAAAGCTTGGATCACAATATTTTAGAGGCAAAAATAAAGAGACAATTGCGACAACATATAATTTCCAAGGTTGGGAAGACCAAGAAAAAGAAACCTGTAAAAGGCGATGAAATTTTTAATGAGGATGATTCCAAGACGAACTGGCGTGCAAGTGACAAATCAGAAGATGACAAGAAAGACACGGAAGGGGAAGTTGTTCAGAAATCAGGGGAACAGAAGGTAGATATACTTGGAAACGAAATTACTGTTATTGGTGATGAAAGCTTTCAGCAGATGGAAATAGAAAGTGAACGATTTAAAAAGGAACTCCAATCTTGGCTAAATGAATCAGCGGTGAGATCCTCTGTTTTGATCTTTTATATTTGGTTACCATCTACCTTAACCACAACCCGCACCCTCACCTTCTCTCTTTCATTCCTACGTTACCTATTATTTTGTCGTATTCCAAACCTTGATAGCAAATTAACATCAAAATGCGCTGCCAGAAAGATTATCTCAGCCCCTTGTATTTGGATTCTAGATACATAAACTCTGCTTGATAAGAGGTGTTTGCCTTTAGCAAAGCTACAAAAAACTAAAGAATTAAAACAAAAAGCAGAAAAAAGGTTTTACTCAAAGTATTGCTGCATTTTAAAGTTTAACGATGCAAAGAAATACATATCCTTATCCTTTTCCACAAACCTTTAGGCCCTAGACTGCTGTGCAGTTTTTTTTAATTTAAGCTGCATTTCAGCATTTTTTTCTGCCTCAAGTCTAAGAAGTCATAGTTTTATATGATGCAACCATGCTTTCGAATAATGTCTAATTTTATTTTTACTTGTAGGATTTGCCGTTTCCAGATTGTTTTGAAAACGCAAAAATTCTCCTCCATATCATATGCTCGTCCATCAAGAGTCTCCCACAATCAGACATTGTATCAAAGTTGACGCTGTTGGCAAAAGATATTATAAAATGGGGACTTTCAAACAGTCTATCTTCGGATGACGCAAATTGTTTCGAACGTTTTTCAAAGAGGCTTGGAAGCCAATGACGTTAGAATTCAGGGGGTGTCACTTCAATGCCTCTTTCTATTCACAAGGAATTGAAAGGGAACAACATATGTCAATTCTTTTAATGAAAAGGATTTATTGGATAAAGTATGAAGATACGTGGCTTGTTTATAAGAAATTGCGGAGATAGATACACTTCTATACAAGTTTGGGTTTCTATGCCCAGATAATACAGCTGCTAAAATGAAATAAGCTAGTCAACTTGCAAAGTAATAGTTTCAGATTTTGTTAAAGTTTCAAAATTATTCAATTTGAAGATGCACTCGCGAAAACAGGCTTCCCCTTTTCACCCTGTACTGTGGTCTATAACGAATAGCTTACATTTTATACAACTTTTGTCTAATCCTATGTTTATGGGAAAATGGTAAGGATCTGATCAGTATGTTTACAAAACTTCTCTTGTATCTACCCTCTAGTCTTATCAAACTGCTCTTTCACAAGGTCACTTTTGTTTGATTTGCATTTTGCTCACTGAAAATTCCCGAGATCGTGCCTTTTTATATGACAGGAATGCCATCTTTCTATATCATTCCAGTTTGGATTCCTTCCCTCTCTATTACAATAATTGTTTACACTCTATTCCAATGTTTGTTTTATTAGAATGTAGTCCAAATTTTATTTTCCTTGCAAATTCTTTTATAAAGAGAGTTTTATGAATTGAGAGATTTGTGTTTTTGAATTTATATGAAATTTCGTATATCAACAATTTCGTGTTTTCTTGGGTTGTTTGATTTCTTTTTCTTTCATATCTTATTGAGAAGGCTTGTCCACCTAGCACTAAGATAATGTTCAACTATAATTTTTGCATCCCGAGATATCAAGTGCGATTTTACCTGTAATAAATGTAACTTTGTTTAATTGTTATTGTTATTCGAAGAATGTTCTTCTGCCAGAATGTGCTTCTGCTAGAATGTGCTTCTGCCAGAATGTGCTTTTGCCAGAATGTGCTTCTGCTAGAATGTGCTTCTGCCAGAATGTGCTTCTGCCAGAATATGCTTTTGCCAGAATATGCTTTTGCCAGAATATGCTTCTGCCAGATTTTTTGCAGTTTAGAACTATTCAGAACCAATTTTCGGTAACAAGTTTTATCCGCGAGAATAATTTTTCAGTTTAACATCCTTAAGACCATTTTGGATGATTTTACTCGTCAAGATTTATTGAAAGCACCAAAAAATGAGTCTGCCTTTGCAATTATTTTTTTAAAGAGGCAGTTTAGATTCTAACCGCGAGTAGTGTTTTTACGAGGTGCTAAGTGACCTTATCTAAAGAGGGCCTAAACTGGTCCCAAGTGTTAATGAAAGCTACTGTCACTTCGGGGCTGGTGGTAATTTTAGGGGTGGCAACGCTATCATGATGTTGTAATATCAAAAAATCTTATATTTTATAAATTTTGAGAGCATATCTTTAATCGTTAAAGGAGATATAAAGATACTTGGCATTGTGTGGTAGTGTTGGCGCAAATATCGATAAATCAAATATTTGAATAAACTGCCCTTGTATGAATGAAAGTTCCATAAACTGTTGCCTTTGTGATTATCGAGGAAATTTGTATGACTTTAAGATTCTAGTGGCGTTTCATTCGATAAAAATACCAGTAAAAAAGCTGTGAACGATTTTCCAAACTTCCTTGACTTAAACCTTGTCCCATCCTTTACCTCTTAGACGTTGGCATCTCTTGCCGAATATTTGAATATTTTCACATCAAACCACCTCTTCCTCATGAAAAACTGAAGAAACATGAACACGTATTGTAAAAGCTGTTGCACCATACTGCCGTTACAAATGATGCCCAAAGCTTGCATGGAACAGGGGAAACCCAGAGACTTTCAGAAGATGTCCCTTTTCTTTAGCATTTTTGAAAAAGTGTCAATTTTTCTGAGACAAAGTTTTTCTGAGATTCTCCTTCCTAACCGCGCCCCTCCAGCTTTCGAATTTTTACAGATGTCTCTGGTGATAAAACGGAAAGATTGATTTGATACTCTCTATATTATCTTGAAGTGTTTTACCATTCATCCCCTTTTAACCTGTGCTCCAGACCCCTGATGTAAAAGTAGAGACCTCTACTTAAAGTTAGAATAATTAGGGGCGGGTAAAACGGCGTTTTCTATAGGCGAGTCGATTTTAGCCTTGACAGGAACATCAAGAGAGGGGTCTAGCTGGCGTGAAAGCCCCGGAGCCATTACCCCGTGGAAATATCTGCTTTTACAATTTACTCAATTTACAAAATAACTTCTTTTACAATTTACTCATCACAAATTGACGTTTAAAGTCTAAATTTTATCATACATCACCGCTATCGGTCGGCACTAACACAATTTTGTCATTTATAAGCGTTATAGTCTGGGCTCTTAGCACAGTATTTGACTTGAATTGTGCAAATTGTGAAACCAGCATGAAAATGGGTACACTGGGGTAATTTTACACGCTGATAACGATGCCGAACAGACACAAGCCGAAAAATGCCCCCAAGTGCTATTTTTAGACTGGGGTACTTGGCCCCAGTCCTCGTATTGGGCCAATCTCCATATGTCATTACTGATTTGTAAAAGAAGCGCAAAAGGAAAGATTTAGGTGCATTATCATATATTGAAATATATTAAGAGAACAAGAAATAAAAAAGATTGCCCCTAGATGCTATTTTTAGAATATGATATTGGTACCCATGTCTCTTTTTAGGCATTTCTCTCCAAATAATTACTCTCTTTTATATGAATATGAAATGTAGCTTTCTCCATTCTTTCAACAAACTGAAAAGTCATACGAAAAGATGTAATTGACAATCTTACCCTTTGATGCTATTTTCAGAATGGGGTACTGGAACCCAGATCTCGAAATTGGATTTTACCTTCATAGTCTAGGCTTTAAGCACAGTATTTGACTTGAATTGTGCAAATTGTGGTACCAGCATGAAAATGGGTACACTGGGGCAATTTAACACGTTGTTAATGATACTGAACAGACACAAGCTTAAAAACGCCCCAACTGCTATTTTTAGACTGGGGTACTTGACCCAAGTCCTCTATTTTGGGTTTCATCCATACGTAGTTAACTAACGTTTAAAATGACCATGAAGGTATAGCTTTAAACACAATTCTACACGATAAAAGTATAACACAGAAGCAATTAAAATATTACCCTTGATGCTATTTTTAGAGTGGACTACTGGAGCCCAGGCCTCTAGAAGCTTTCTTTTATAAATCATTACTATTTTTGGTATGAATATGAAGTAAAGTGAATATTTAATCTCTGGATTGCTACTTCTCCTCTCAGAGGCCTTCAAGAGAAGCATAGAAGAACTACCTATTGAAGGTTGGAAAACACAGGGGCTAGAAGAATCAGTGCAATTCTATTATTGGTTTACTGTTAGAGTCAATGCTATTGTTGCTAGTTAAAGCAACAAGGGAGTGAAATTTCCACATGTTTCTCAGTGCCCTTAATCGGATTGCACCTTGGATGTTTAGCCTTTATCATATAAACTCATAGGCGTAGACTTGCATTTTTTTCGGGGGGGCTCAAAAAATTTCCTCTGATGCCTCCAGACTCTCTGAAGGATTGGCCACGAGTTGGATCTGACCTTATGTTCACAATAATTTCACACTTTATTTTGCTGTAAATGCAATTATCTAATGCAACAAATCTTATGCTGAAACCTATAATATAAGAAACTAATCTAAAAATTGGTAAAGCATTTCCTTATTTTTCAGGAGGGGCTCAGCTCCCCCTTTATTTTCGACAGGAGGGGCTGAAGCCCCAGAGCCCCCCCCCTCCCTGAGTTTACGCCTATGTATAAACTACTCGCGCTGGCTGCCGATTTAACATCAATCGTATCTGAAAGTAGCCTATAATTATAACGATTTTCACCCCTCCGAATATGTTCCAGTTTGAAAATGCAGTAAGGGTACTTAGCATTTCTGCTACTTTGAATAGTCAGCATTTTATATTTATCGTGTGAGTCTTTCAGAAGTAGCGAAATGTGAAAGTCACATTTTCCTGTACATGTGATAAACTGCATTGGCCTTCAGAGGCTGGAAACGCGTACATATTTAAACATATCTCTTCAATTAACTGCGTTTTTTCATAATATTATTCGGTGAATGAAAAGTTGTATGAAGCTACATTTTAGTGTTTACATTAGTGAGACTTTTATTACCCTCCTATCAATCAAATATGAAATACTTACCGTAGCCATTCCTAGCTCTACAAAAAAGCAAAGCATGTTTATATCGCATTTCATGCAATTTTTTTCTAACACTCATTTCTATTTATCTTTGTTCCATTTGCCAAACGATGTTGATGAGCGTTATGTTACCCAAGGGGATATTCGATTTCACCCAAAGAATAACTTAAACTTCCAGGAAGCCCCAAAATTTGGAGACAACTTTTAAACTCCCACAGAATGGAAGCACCTCTGTCAAGAATAGACCCATCATTAATTCCCCAATATATTGCTCAGCCCACCCCCCAGGGGGGTCATGCAACTTCCTTCCACACCGACATTGCCTCTTGTTGTGAATCAGTCTCGGTTTGAAGTTACTCTGGCACACGATGAGGTGAGGGAACAGGCTGTATATGTTACGAAACTACTTCTTAAAGATACAAGGAACTTTATTCTTCATGCATTTGTTTACTTTCAGGACAATACTGATTGGGATTTCTCGTGGAGCATATTCACACGCAGTTTCTTTTGGATGTTATCACAGATTCTCAAGACTGTCTTTCGAACCAAGTCAACAGGGCAATCTAGTGACAATACTTACATCCCAATGGATAACTTAATGTTATCAGATGATTCTGTTGACATATCTACTGAAACTGCAAGTCCGGTAAGTAACAGACACGCGGACTTTGCTATAGGTGCTAGAATAGATCAGAGTATTTTTGAGGATGACGAGGATGTTTTGGTCTCGTCAGACCATAATGATTACATTGATGAGGAACTCCAAAGTCCCGTTCATATTAGGCGAAAGCCTGCCTATGACAAGGATATGTGGTGGAAGGCATCGGAAATGGAAGGTCTTGGACAATATGACGACTTTCATACTATAGATTGGTGCAGAGACAAGGCAAGAGACAAAATGAGATTCCGTCAAATGAAGAAAATGAAAATGACTGGATCATGGCTTGAGAAACTAAAGGTGATATATAAATATATATATTTGTTAAATTTTAAAAAAATGTGTGTGCTAGAGACCAGATATTTCATTCCTCAAATATGTCATCCAAATATTGAATGTTCTATATACATCATTTTCACTTTGCATAGTTACTCAAAATGGTAGTATTGATGGCTATTTATTTGTGAATTGACAAAAATGCCTCTTTTATCACTAGGTAAAGAAGAAAGCTACCAAAAGAGTAAATCACATGTAACCTTACCTTACTCTCTGACACATCTGAAAAATATTTCAGATAAAAAACTGTAATCATTTTGAGATTTTCCATTTTTCTAATGACCTTTAAATTAACATGATTATACCCTTTTAGACTTTATTGCCTTCACACTTGTTAAGTCTCATAATTGACCTTCCTTTTCCAGTTCTTTAACCTTCTCCATCTAAAAAAGGCTCATACTGTTGTAGTTACAGTAGACTCCTCTTATTGTCACTCCACTTAATGTCACACAACGTGTTACTGTCACAAAAATGTAGACCCAAGGATGCAAAGCTATTCAATTTAGTTCTGCTTACAGTCAAACTCCATCTACAGTCACAAATTTTCAAGCATCATTAGGTGTCATCTATAACCAGAGTCTACTGTTTCTTTCTTACATCGTTCCTCTCCAAACACTTCATGAAGGTTTTCTTTGAAGCTTCAGAAGGAACCACAGTCTTCGCAGTAGAATTTATATTAAAGAGATTTTCAAAGCAAGAACTTTAGACTAAGAAAAGTATAATATACTGTTTTTAGGGTTTCCACGATGCATGGTCTGGTTGGCTGGTTGTTTTTATAGTTGGTGTTTTGACTGGTTTTGCAGCTGGAGTAATTGATATTGGTGCAGACTGGATGTCAGATATCAAAGAAGGTTTTTGCACTGATCAGTTCTGGTTCAATAAAGAAGCCTGCTGCTGGACAGTCAGTAGCAAGTTTGGAATTGAAGCTGGTTGCCCCCAGTGGAAGTCCTGGTCTAGTGTACTGGGTTTGGCCCAAGATAGCTACATCCTCAACTACTTTTTCTATGTCCTTTTTGCTTTCCTGTTTGCATTTATGACTGTTGTATTGGTAATGTTCTTTGCACCATATGCTTGTGGAAGTGGAATACCAGAGGTGAGAAACCCTTTTCTAGTCCTTTTTTTCTATAATTTGTTTTAGGGTATTTACTTCATGTTTTATTTTGAAAGAAGCAAGATAATTACAAAGTTATCATAACTTTTTTCAGTATCATAATATTTATATTTTGCAGTTTCTTGGAAAACATTGTGATGTTTACAAAATTTTCAGAAAAAGGATAATTATTTCAAGTAATGCTATGATATCAAAGTAATATTAACTTGTGGCATTGAAGAGACATGTGTTGTGCAACAACCTTTCTTAAAGGCAATATGCCTTGTTATGCAGGGTTAGCCCTAGGTTCTACAACACGCTTAAAGTTGACAAAATGTTAAGAATTATTCCTGTGTTACCCTCACCATTGTCTTTATCATAGTCTGATCAATGGAAGTTTGAGTTGTCATAAGGAAAGTGTATTGTTTGAGTTTAGGTTAGTGGTTTGTGGAAAGGTATTAAGGAGCTTTCTTCAATATGTGTTAATATTCAAGAGCAAGATGATTCATTGGATGATTTTCTAGTATTTTTGGAATGTTTGAAGCACATTTGCATAGAAGTTATTTAAAAGAATGGCACACTGATATCATTAAGAAATTCAATTTTTGGTATTCTCAAACCATAACCCAAAAGAACACCAAAAAGTACCTCTAAATGTGCAAAACCAGTTAAATCTGTTGCATTTATACTGAGATATTGCCACGTAAGGACAGGTTCTGTCGAATTTCTGTAATTTGTTAAACACAGTCTTCGTCATAAGGAAATTACCATGCGTTTGGCAAACCATACGCATTATTTCTTTCATGCGTGCGAATCAGGCTATTTCGGACCCCGTTTACACAGTCCTGTTTAAAAACGGAACCGCGACGGTACAAAATTCGTTCCCTTTCGTAACAGGGTCAAAACCATTCCGGATGGCCGAGCAAAATTAGCTCTGTTCCAGAGTGCTAGCGTAAACGAAAGGGCGAACTGCGACCGTTTTGTCACGGTTCCAAACGTGCACGCAGGGCCGCCTAGAGAATTGCTGGCCCTGAGGCAAAAGTGGAGAATAAAGCCCCTGCCGGTGAAGCGAGCAGAAAATTTTGCAATCGTGCCCCTTTCATTCACTTAAAATGTTTTACTGTTTATAGGCACAATTTTGTTACTTTTAATCAATTTTATTTCAAAACAGAATTCATTACTTTATAAGGCTCCATACACCTCGAGGCTCTGGGGCAATTTGCAGAGAGCTTGAGTGTTTCTGCTTTATTCACTCCGAGAACATTCGACATTACAGGACAAACTATAGGGAAATATATTCATTGATACAGTGGCGTAGATAGAGGCGGGTCAAGGCGCGGGGCGACCCCCCCCCCCCCAGTACAGCTAAACTGCCGTTTTGTCGGAAAACTTCTGATTTGATCAGAAATTTTCATAGTTGTCAATTTAAATCCAAATGTTACATTTTGAGAGAAAAGATTTTAAAGCTGAATATGGCGACCTCTTCTGTTGTTCTAAATCAGATTTGCAATCTCTTTAAATAAGGTATAGAACTTAAAAATGCCTTTTTTCAGTGAAAAGACAAGAAAAATCTTTGAGTAGTATGATTTATGACACGTGACTTACGTGAAGTTATGTACAAAATTTTGAAAAATAGAGGTCTTATAAAATTTTTGTCGAAAAATTTTAATTTTCTCGCTCCTTTTATGAGTTTTCCTATATACATCACTAGATTGATATTAACCTTGATTGTCGGAAGATCTTCTTTTTGCGAGTCTATTCGCCGCCTGCCTCTCACATCTATGATAAAAAAGCCCATTTTCTTTCGAGCAATTTCATCGATATTTACCTCGATAATGGCGAAAACGGGAAAGAAAAAGTTTTGGACACTACCTGGCGACCGCCATGCTTCCGGGAGAATTTGAACAAAGCAAAGCAATAAGCCACGATAGAGAGCGAAATAGGCACTATTCAAAAAATAAGCCGATGTTGCTCAGCTTAGGAAAGACAAAACTTCCAATGTTTCGTTGAAGAAAACAATTTTATTCAGGTCAAAAACGACGATCAAATATACAACTCATGCGTGCGATCAATCGCTCTCATTATTGGTGCCATGCGTGTGCCGATGCGTGCGCGTGCGATCGCACGCATTAAACAATAAGGAGTAATCCGTTAGCAAAACTCATGTCTTTGACTGGCCATATCCCAGTCAATTTTTAACAGACTCAATTGTTTTTGTATGGCTAGAGGCTTTTTGGATGTTCTCCCAGGTGGTCAGAATTCTAAATTTCAAAAAATCGATTTTTGATGACATCACTTAACTATTCTATTTGTTTTTCTCTTAATTCTCAGATCAAGACAATATTGGGTGGATTTATAATAAAAGGCTACCTTGGATATTGGACCTTAGTTATAAAGACAGTGACTTTGATCTTAGCAGTCTCTTCTGGACTCAGTCTTGGAAAAGAGGGCCCACTTGTTCATGTTGCATGTTGTATTGGCAATGTTTTAGTAAGGCTTTTTCCAAAGTATAATTCAAATGAAGCAAAGAAAAGAGAGGTGAGATTAGTTTCATTATCATCAACATCAAACAGTTACAGAGACTTAGGGTTAGTTAGGGTTGGGGCAGTTGCTTCAATAAAATATTTGTTAATTGAGAAACCAAAGTTCTGTTCACCAATATTTGCCCAATTGTCGGTTGTTATGCTGTGTAGTAGTTTGTGTGTGTCTGCAATAAAGGATATTCAACAATAAATAGCCCAAGTAATTTAGATGGTTTTCGTAATTTATTGAAAGAAATTTATCTCTAAGTATAGCGTTAAATGTGGCTTTTTATATGTTTATGCTTATAAATAGAAAAAACAGTGCTAAGGTGAGGTTTTTGGCTAGTGGCATGTTTTTGAACAAAAGGGAGTTGCTTGTTCTGCTACAAATTAATGACACTGTTATAAAATGATCAACCGATCTCAAACCATAACACTATACTATTAATTATGACTTTATTTCTACACAATACTTCCTTCTTTTAAGGTATAGATGTAATTTTTGTTGATTAATATACTAGAGACTTTTTTCTCCAGGTCATATCAGCCTCAGCTGCTGCTGGTGTTTCAGTTGCTTTTGGTGCTCCAATTGGCGGTGTGCTTTTCAGCTTGGAGGAGGTAAGTAGCAAGCAGATTGTGCTTTTCCTGTTAAATTTTCCATTATGCTTTTGGCAGGGGCGTTGTGGCTAGGCAGGACACAGGGAGGTTTCCCACAGGGCCCCTTATAAGTGACTTTGTAATACCCAGGAAAACATTTTAAGGGAATGATTTCTTTTTGAAATAATCTCTCATCGTGCATGGAATTTGAAAGGAATGAAGGTCAAACAGAAGATGACCAGCTAGAATGAGGCTTGGGCAACCTGATGGAAAGGCCTTTGCTTTCGAGAATACAGTGGATTCAAGAATTAGCACTTGGAGGCTTATTAATTAGACAGTTTTTAGATGGGGGCATATTTTTTCTGGAGCCTGTACTATAAAGCGTTTATAAAAGCAGAAGAGGACTGCCACGGGTATTCAAGTTGTATGGCTATTTAAGGGGTTGAAGTAGATTCCTCTTATAGTCACTCCACTTAAGTCACACAACATGTTATTCCAAACATCATAAGCTGCTGAATTTAGCCCGATTTCAAGTCACAACTTTTTATGCAACATTTATTGTGACTTTTGAAGTGTTATGTAGAAGATTCCCAAAAAACAAAGAGATATAGCTAGATCTAGCTGCATTTAAGCTCCAAAGCTTCAAAAAAATCAAAGGGTTGCTTGCAAATGATAGAAATGCCCTTTCAAAGATCTCCAGCTCAGCAAAAGTTGACTGAAGAACTTCCTAAGAAATGCCTTTGTTTGACCATCTCTTTTTTATTTTAAAAAAAAGTATGTAATAAAAAGAGAACAAACAGTTTATAATATACTGCTTGATAATTTGATCATTTTACTAACTTATTTTGGTGTATTTCTCTTATTTGTCTATTATTTGCATTGATTCAGTAAATAACTTGAATGTGTGAACATAGCCTACTGAAAATACCCGAGACAAAAAGATGCACATTTCTGTTCGAGCAGTGAAATTCTCTCAATTAATACAACAGCCTCTTGTTATTGACATTGATGTACACTTTCAACCAAAGGTCACCCTTTCTTTCTTTCCCCAGCTCTGTCACGAGAGTTTTCGCATGACCCATCCCCTCCCAAATTTGTCCTAAATATCAATATCCAATGCTTGTGTGAGAATCGTCGAATTGTCTATTCTGAGCAGTATAGTAATTTGTTATATTTTAGTCTAGGAGATGCATTTCTAGCCATTCTAGAAAGCTCAATTTCAAAAAAAATTTCCCCATCGGACCCAACTACGGTGTCTCCTCATGTGTCACTAAATTTGATTCTTACCCCCCCCCCCTCCACCAGTTTCAAATTTGTACGCCAGTGGCGGAAATTGCGGGGGTGTGGAGGGGCAACCGCCCCCCCAGGTTTTGCCAAATTGTCGGTTTTGTCGGCAAATGACATTTATGAAAAGGGTACGCTACCTGAAAAATAGAAATATTCAGTTCAATTTGATTTGGAGGATCGCCAAGTAGATTGCTTGTCAGATTTCCTTGAAAACCTCTTGATCAAATTTCATGAAAAAGTTTTTAAAGTAGGCTTTTTCGTCGTAATTTGAATAATGTCACGCCTATTTATAATTTTTTATATGCTCCGCCCAAATTTGTCTCTTTTTATATCTTTGGTTAAATCGACTCTTAGAAAGATTAGAATTGCTTTAAAAAATATCACTGTTTGCTGCTTTCTTGGCGTGTGAAACTAGACAGCATAAGACAGATGTGTGCATCATATCCGTCCTATCCCCTTTTTTGTTTATTATCCAGGGGATGGTCTTCGAAGGGTCCTTCAATTATGATTTGTATTGTAATCACCAGTTAATATTAAAATTAGCTATTTACTTGAAAGATTTTAATTTTCTATTGTTTATATTCCATCTGTCTTGTTCGTGTTGTGAATAAAAATCCACGCTTTCTATTGGAACTTTTTCTGCCTTGCTAGCCGTTGTTTCAAATGACATGGCTATCGAGCTTCAAGCTCTGCATGTTCTATTGCGAAAATATGATTGTCAATTAATGCCCACCTGCCCCTAAGAGCGTTTTTCTTTGTCGCTCATTGACTAGTTGTTCATCGAAATTTAAGTCGAACCATCCCCCCTCTCCTCCCCAGTGGAATCAAAGCTTATGCGTCTTTTGGATTCAAGCAAGCCCGCATTTAAGTACAGTGGTTGCGCAGCTATATTTTGTCGGTTTTTCCAAGGCAGTTTGTCGTTGAAAAAATAGCTTTTAAAGATTAAGGCTTTAGTACTTATTTGCATTTACTTTCTATTTGCATTTTTAAGAAGTCTTATATGTCATTATTTGGGGAATCAAGGCTTTTTATTTGATTTAATTAATTTTTGAGTTGATTGGGCTGCACCGCTGCTATTTATACTGAGAATTGTAAATTAAACTTGCGTATACTCAATCATTTAAGTGAGAAACCCTTTCTGAGATTAGGAAAAACAAGTCATTAAAGCAATCTAAAATGCCTCTTTTTAGTCTATAGACTTTTATAAGTGTTCGCAGATTTTTGCTGTACATTAATTTTAGCTGCAGATTGTGCAAACAGACTCTTTGCCAATTTCCATCACTTTTTTCCATTTCCTTTTTATGATTTCTATACGATTTTCCAGGAACATGTTAAGATTTTTTTAAAGTACACAGATGAAGATTACATGCCGCAACAGTCTGTTTATTATTACGCACAAAATACCCAAGTACCAAAATACCTAAATCCTTAAAACATCCCTCCATCTAGAAAATAAGCGATTGGTCTTTAGTAATATATAGAACTGAAATCTTAGTTAAACCCCACAAGATTTTTTGAAGTTTAGATAATCTTTCAATCCTTCTTTTTTAAATTTTTTAATACTTCTCAGGTAAGTTACTACTTTCCGATGAAGACACTATGGAGGACATTCTTTTGCGCCCTCATGGCAGCATTGACTCTAGGATACATGAATCCATATGGAAATGGACGTCTTGTGATGTTCTATGTTCAGTACAATACGCCATGGAAGATATTTGAACTGGTTCCTTTCATTGTTCTTGGAATATTTGGGGTACGCTAATGTATTCCTTCGTAGTTTTAAGAACCTACATCTCTTGTGCTTGATAAATGCCAAAGTTCCTTGTTTAGGCCTTAAAAGCTGATGTCTTCTAAGGATGAAATTCTTCATAAGCAACCGATAAGAAAAATATTGCCAGAACTTGCACCAGACTTGTTTTGCGTGTCAGATTAGTTAATGAACACTCTTGCTTGTTTTTCTCTTTCAATGCAATGGGCATATTTTCGTTTTCTAGCCTGGCTTCAGTCCCACACTCTGATTAAAGGAGCTCTTACACGAAATAGGAGTGCCTTTGTATCGATTCTGTATTTTTGTTCTGTCTATCTTGTACCACTTTTCTTTTATTTGTTTATTGGAATGGCTATCAGGTAGATATTTACAATTTTCTCTCGGCAGTATGCTTGCTGTGGTTTTGTGTTTTTTTTGGAAATTTCTTATGCGATGAAAAATATTCAAAAAATTGTTTGCATCCTAAAAAGATTAAGGAAGAATATTTTCTGCTAATGTTCCCTAAAGGAATGTTGTATACCAGTCTTTACCAACATGTTTATATGAACCTGTGTAGCTGCGAGTAGCCAATTCTAAGCAGTATATTCCCCCACCTTGCGTAACCCCCATTTTAGTATAATTGATCTCAAGTTTTGACCTATAAATTATTGTTTTTAGGGTCTTGTTGGAGCTTTGTTTATTAAATGTAACCTTTACTGGTCAAAACTACGCAAGACAACCATCCTTGGAAAATATCCGATCACTGAAGTGAGTGTTAGATAAATAAAAGAATGTATGAATAAATAAATATATAACAAGTAAATAGCTAAATAAATCAACAATGTTTTGTCTTGCATATTGATAAGTCGTTTTTATTACTTGATATGTCAGTCAATTTTTAATAAGGAAATTATTTTTTTTAAATCAACATAGGTAAAGAGATTTCAAACTAAGATTTTGCTCACTAATTTGCGCAATAGTGGCCTTTTTATCATAGGGTTATTTTAGTTGTGTATCCAATTTTCAAGGCCATGCATCTAGTAAATTCCTTTTAATTCTTCCCAGGCTAATTCTGCTCTTTTTTCAGTTATTTATGAATTCATTCCAGATTATGACTGTTGAACTCAAGCTCCCTTTCCCCCACGCTTCTTCTATATGTAGATATATTGCAACATTGGCAGTATCTTATTATATGCTAAGAAAGATGCCAAAAGGCCACTCTCTCAAAATCTAAAGCGCAGAATTTCCGTAAAAATTGTCCGCCCTTGCATCCCTGTAAAGTTGACCAGTTGTAATTCAGCTGTAAAGTCGGCAGTAGGCAAATGTAGTTGCTTTCAACTGAACCCTGTGTATCTTTATATTTTGTTTTTTTTTCTGATTTTTGGACGACAAGGCTGGCTGGAAACATTTGAAATTCTCATTTTTGCTTTCTTTGTTCTGCAGGTTCTCTCCGTGGCTGTAATAACTGCATTGTTTGCATATCCAAACGAATACACAAGGTATAATATTGAATAATATTGAATAATGTAGTATAAAATCCTTATAGTGAAGGATTTTTATAGAGAGTACCTCTATTGATATGATACCTCAAATCTATTCTCGAATCAGCCTCCTTTTAACTTTACATTTCAGCCAAGTTCTGCATCCTTCCTGAAAGTTTTTTCAGTCCACATCTTGCTGAAATATAAATCATGCCTGAGATCATAGTGATCAAATCTTGATCTGCTGAGAGATCCTAGTATTTCTTTTTCTTACAACAGTATTGGCCGATCAGCAAAAAAGATTCTAACAACAAACACGCTTCACAGCTAGAATTAGGCCAATTGGACCGTTTTCGTGTGTTTTGCCTCACTATCTACAAACACATTACACGTCGTCTCTAGGCACTTCACTGCTGACTTTTCTTGCATTTTAAGAATGTTAGCGTTATTTTCTTTCATAAATTTATTGTAGGCTTAGCTCAAGTCGACTGATATACCAGTTATTTCGACGATGTGGACCAGAAGACGGCTCAGCTTTATGGTACGCTACTTTTCTTCTGTTTTTATCAAGATATTGGCTAAATCATTTCATCCCAACCCATGCTCTAATTTCACTTTGCTATTGACAAAGTTTCGCAGTATGTATTCTGAATCTTTTTAACGACCTCCAATATCAGCCATTCAAATAAGTTTTGATGATGTAGCAAAACTATGCTTTCAGATAGGTCAGTTGGCCTAAATATCAGACAAATTAACCTCTCATGAATTTATTTTTACCTGTCAATATTACCTGTCGTTTCTCTATATTCAGTGATGTTACTGATTATTCATATTATCAATTTTCGATATGTCATGGTGTCAGCTGAAGTATTTATCTGTTTACAAGGCCTTCAGAGTTTGGAAAGATTTTAATGCAATGCAAGAAAGATAACTGACAGAAATTTGACACAGAAAGATCCAAGGAATTTTTCAAGAAGAAGACTATTCCTAACTTGTTTTTACTAATTCTTTGATTTTTAAATTTGCAAATAATAAATAACAAGATTTTGTATGAGTATAAGCTACTCTATCGCTCTTTGGTGTTATTCTTATGATTGTATTTTATGATGTTGTTCTAGTGACTATGTCCTGAAGCCAAATACAACCCTGAATATCAACAATGATATTTACCCTCACTCTGAAGCCGGGCCTGGCGTCATTGATGCCCTTTGGAAGCTTACACTGGCTATGATTTTCAAGACCCTCATTACGATATTCACGTTTGGAATGAAGGTAGGCTCCTAAGCCAATCTATTTTATTTCAAGCCGTAACATGTAGTTGCTGTTGCATTCCCTTTAGTGGTTGAATGGATGTATGCATGTTTGTGTGACTGCAGGTTTTATAATCAGAATACTGAGAGCGTATCTCTACAAACCACGCAAATATTGATGAAAATTATATATTTACAGGCCTAAATCTAGTGGCTTATGAAGGTCATATTCAGCAAAAAACTTGTCTACGACTCTTTATAGAGAAATGCTCCAATCGCAGACTTTTCCTAGTTATAGATAATGTATTGTATCCATACTTAATTATGTGGATCTTTTTCTTCACCCCTTCACGGCGCTTTTGAAATTTTTGAATCTCTGAGTCTTAGGTGCTAGATAGATTTGTTATTCTTATCCAAGAAATGTACCTGCTATGCTTTTTTCTGCTTCTAAGTTCATCTCTTGTGTATTCAGGTTCCTGCGGGGTTGTTTATACCAAGTCTAGCCATCGGAGCATGCGCTGGCAGGATCGTTGGCGTTGGAATGGAGCAGCTAACATAGTAAGTTTTTTAAAGTGTTCACAATTCTGCTTCCTGATAAGAATCTAATTAGCCTAATTCTCTGATAAAGGCTGTTTGTACCCCTGAAATACGGCGATAATGAAATTTTGAACTGAGATATAGCGAAACCTCACCTTATCCCTAGCACCTTAGCATATGTGCATCCTTTTTATTATTTGACGGCAGGCATAGCCGGATGAGACATAGGGGCTGGGAGGGTTGCAGTCCAATCCCCAACCCCCCCTCCCTGATTAGGTAACGTGTCTCTCTTTCCTCAGAACATTATCGTCAAGGTGTGAATACTGTGGCTTTGGAACTTCCTCGGTTTCTTTCGCTTTAACCTGCCATTCTCACGGTCGTTGCCCGTGTGACTACCATCTGTGCCTTGTATTTGTGACTCCAGGTTTACACATGTTGTATTCCTCACAAAATATAACGTTATGGCAATCAGGCTCGTCCACGTAGCATTTCCGACCATGCTGATGCAACACAGACTGGTACAATGTCTTCATTTTAATGACTTTTTAATAGATATTCTTATATCAAACTTAATCATACAATATCAGAACACGTACATAATGACATAATGAAGTGTATGCCGAGAAACAGCGATGTAGTAGCTTGTGGGTTTAAAATTAGTAATAGCGCGTATGTAAATAAAATTTACACGAAATAAATGTCTACAAGGAAAATTGAACAAAGGATACGCAGAAATGCTTGCAGGCATAACTTTGATACACGAAAGGAATCTCCTTTATTATTTTTTCAACACCAAGCTGCTTCAAGAATTTTTCGTTTCGAAATGATAACCTGACATGATCAGCCAGGGTTATTCGAAGTAATTTGATAAGATTGGAAAACCATATTAAAAAAAGCCATATAAAAGCTAAATCGTGCCTGTTTGTTGAGATACATACTGAAAGTTGGTGTTAGAGTGCTATCTAGCCTTGCATGCTATCCTTCCTCTACAAGAATTAAAACCTCTCCCAGTATACATTTTCTTTTTATTTCGTTGCAGTTCTTATCTTGATTCGCCGTTCTTCAATGAATGTGATCGTTCTTTGCAACGATGTGTGACTCCTGGCCTTTATGCAATGGTTGGAGCTGCAGCAGTGTTAGGTGGAGTCACCAGAATGACAGGTAAAACAATACTTATCGGTCGTGTGTCGAGTGAATAGCCTTTTCCTCGAAATATATACCTCGTAGAAACGTTTTGCTGTCTCTGGCTTTAATATGCACGGTTTAGGGTTTTGTAGTGGGAATTTTGGTAAACTGATTATTCTGGTACCGGAACTCGGTTAGTGGTTGGTTGATTTAGCCGGATACTATTATTGATGTTGTATATGACGTAATTTCAAAGTTACGTTACAGGCTCCCTAGTCTAGGACCCGGGAATCTTGGTAGCTTTAAACCGTTTCAGTTGATTTCGGCTCACAGTAAATACTGAAATGACTTACCTCTAATGACTGGCCCAAATAAACACAGTTAAGCAATAAATGTATTTTCTTTTTTAGTTTCACTTGTAGTCATTATGTTCGAACTCACTGGTGGACTTACCTACATTGTACCATTGATGGTTGCTATAATGACAAGTAAATGGGTTGGCGACGCCATCATTAAGGAGGGAATGTATCCTTTCTTATTCCATTTATATTTTAAATGATATAATGAAATTAGAATTTAGAAAAAAATTCCTACATTGATCAAGTAATCAATTTTTTGTTTTATTTTCGATTCTTGAATGAATTACTACGGGGAATCATAAGAGACCTGTTTAACATACTCCAAAACGACTGAAGAGCCACTATAGAGCAAATTGACCTCATCCAAAGTTGCCTTAAGTTTTAAGATTATTAATTCCTTACATTTTTTAACTCAATGCTTCATTTAGCTTGAGTAAACTTTGCTTTCGTTGTTTGACTAATCCAGGTATTTAATGGCTTTAAAAAAGGGAAGTTGTTTGATTTTCCAATCTTACTAAAGACCCGGCTGAATAAGGCTCAACCAGACAGATCAAATTCCTTGTCTGGGCAGATTACTGTCGTTAATGCAATACGTCAAGAATTGTCTTTGACATAGGCGTAGCGGAGGCTAAACGTTTAGAGGGGTTTATTATGGGTATTGCCTGAATATTGTTGTTGCTTTATTGCGATGAAATTGTCCGAATGGGCCTGAAAGTCAATGAATTTTGTCTGATTGGGGGGGGGGGGGGGCTTCAGCCCCAAGCTTTTATTTCTTCCAAGCCTTACTCTTTGTAAAATGGGCTTTTCGCTAGACTTTTATCGAGCTTCTGTTCTGACGTTTTAAACTCTGAAGAGTGTCAGACGAAAAGCTTTAGTTTACTTAATGTTTGCTTTTTTCAAAGCCATTTTCAAGTAAGATACTGCCAATGTTGCAATATATCTACATATAGAAGAAACGTGGGGGAAAGGGAGCTTGAGTTCAACAGTCATAATCTGGAATGAAGTGCTACATTTGGCGATAGTCTTGAACTATCAAAGCCTTATTTCTGAATATTTTTGCAAATATGGTGTAGTTACCACCTTAACAGCATGTTAGATATGATGGACACATCCATCTTAACGGATACCCGTTCTTGGATCACAAAGAGGAGTTTACTCACACCACTCTCGCATCTGATGTCATGCGACCGAGGTTTGTAATCTGTAATCACAATCCTACTTTTGAGCTTTAATTACCATTCTATTTTGTATTTGATTCTTCGTACTTCCCGTTTATCCTTTATCACATGGTTTGTTCTATTTTTTGAGTTTGTTTCTATTCACAAAATTGAGTTCTAATGACCCCATACTACCAAGACGCTTTATTTCAGGTTTTGGATCTGAGAAGTTTACTAGGCTTTTATTAACTGCAGCTGTTTTGAAATAAACGATGTAGTCTATTGACAATTCCATAAAACCAAAAAATATCCCAGTTGCATAATTTCGTAGTGATACCTTTTGCATTCAGTTCCCACGAATTTATCTCTCGGATGCGATATGCAAGTACTCCTGGTGTTCAGAGAGATTTTCTAAGAAGTTGCATCTCAGCAGCTAACTTTTATTTTCATGCCTCGTAACTTCTAATTTTACGATTTTATTTTGAAGGAGAGGCTCAGTACCCTTGAAGTGTATTCCAAAGTCTGGGTTAACCATCGGTGATCTAGGTAGTTTTAATTTTTTAAATCTATTTGAATGGGCCTGCTAGCTTTCTTGTTTGATAGGAAAGAAGAAACGATTTTCCTTCTTGAGTCTATAAAAATAGATTGATAAGGCCATGGACAGCTTTATATTTTCTGCTGGATACATAACCAATAACATATTTACTTTTTAAATCAGAAATAGCTTCAAAAGCTTACACTGAAGACCCATGTTTATATTTTCATACCACTAGCACAATATACGAAATGAAATGAAAATTCTGAGATTTAATTCAATTTTAAGAAATCAATCAAATATTCATGTGATAAAAATGACGCGATTAAGACTTTGATTATTGACTTTGAACGTATTTAGGAATTTTTTCATTTTTCTAAAGCCAGTGAATAAAGCCAATAAGTTTTTTTCTGAAATTAGAATTAAAGATTTTAATACACTAATGAAGCAATGATAGTGTCAATTAATAAATCGGTAGTTTAATAAATGAATTGGTGCATCAATGTACAAGTATGTCAAGTAAAGAGAAAATAGATAAGGATTAATAGTGATAATGAACATGGAGGGAAATTGATCAATTGTAATATTTTTTATTATGACAAATGAAAGAAATAGAGGACATAGACTGTCAAGATCTTTCACAACCAGAAATTGTATGGTTAATAGTTCTTTTAATGACTTTATAATTTTTCTTTTGCTCGAGATCTCATTTTTGTAACTTTTTATAAAGAAAACCTGTTGATGCTCATTCGTTCTGTTCATTTCAGAGAATTTGCTGGAGGAAACAGCCTTTAATGGTTTTCCGTTGATTGTTGATTCGAGCTCACAAATTCTTTGTGGATTCATATCAAGAAGAGACCTCAAACTCGTATTAAGTACGTACCTGGTTCTTTCAAACGTACTTTGAAGTATTTGTGTGTTTGTTGGATAACATTAAGTTTAGTTTGTATAATCCTTTTGTACTGATTGGTGGTACCTGGGAAATTAAATTCAACACGCCACATTCTTGCATCACCATAGTTGCACAGGTATTATTTTCAGTGGAAGCGCGCCCTAAAAATTAGAAATTTCTGTCATCGTTTCCTTGAACACTAGAGGCCATCTCTCCGTGATCGACTTACATTTTCCCGTAGGTGTTGATGTTATATGATCAGATTCCAATTTTTCACTGAATTAACTGGTTTCATCCCACTTGCATTTGCAGCAAGCCTATTCATGCTGTCTTTTCTTTAGGATCAATTTCCGTTGTTAGTTTTCAGCCAGTCATTGATTGTTGTCTACGAAGTACCTCAATAAATTTTTCCAATAGCAATTCTTTGGGGATCTCAGTCTTAAAACCCCAATATTGGTTATTTCATTACTGCACTCCAAAAATTCATCTGCACAGTTTAGTTGCTGACTGAAATTATTTTAAGTTACTTCCCTTTTATGGAGGGATTTGATACCATCAATTTTCATTTGAGGCTACTCCGAGGCGCTTTCGTATTAGCCCTAACCTTATTCGAATACTTAAGAACCCATATTAGACGATAGTCAACCCCAGCCCTACATATTGTATCCGAAGAATTAAGAACTTTTGTTAGTAGATAGTTAAGGTTATAGTAAACCCCAATCTGTTCTCTGAATGTGTTTTGCTATATCTTATAGAACATGTGCGAACTTTGAACGAAAACACGGTCACTGCATCGCCGGTTTACTTTGGTAGAAATCCGCCCGGAGAACTAAGCCCAAGTGGACCGGCTCCTGTTAGCCTCAGGCACATAGTTGATGTGGTAAGTAGAGGATTAAAGCTTGAAATTGCAAGTTCCCGTTGGTTTGCTGTTTTTTTCTGTTTTTGGAGAAAACGTAAAGTGAATTACTTACTTTGATCGAGGTCCCGGTTTATCTTGAATGAAATTATCTTGATAGTAACAATGCCTGTTTTATTGGAGAAAAAGCATGTTTTTCAGTAATGGTCTGTTTGTTTTTTTCAACGTTATATCGCAGTGCCGTTATACAGAAATCGTTTGTATACTTAGATTGAATTCCCACAAACAACTGTTCTCTGTATACTCAGACTTGCTACAATCCTTACCTAAAGTACCATAATTCTAAACCTTTCCTCCTGTAAAGCGTCGGGTTTTTTTCAAGACGTTAACACAACGTTTTTCTATCCAAGATCTCACTTGAAGAAACTAAAGACTGTTGAAACCTAGGGACATTGTAATTGAGTGAGCCAAAAAACGTTTTTTGGTGTACTAACTGTTTTCAGCACGGATTTTAAGTTACTTCTGAACGGTATAAGTGCCGTTGTAATTAGATTAAGCCCCGAGAGACTTTTTAGAGAGGGGGCTTTTTAGAGAGGGGGGTTCAATTGAATTTTTACGATATATAATTTAGATTGAGCTTGAAACAAATTAAAAGTTTCCGTCATAATAGTTTTGTGGTTTCAATTGTAGAGCCCCTTTACAGTGACTGATTCCACGCCAATGGAAACTGTAACAGACATGTTCCGCAAGTTAGGTTTACGCCAAGTGCTAGCAATGCACAATGGGTAAGTTTTTTGTCATTGTGTGACGTCATTTCCCAGCTTGTTTACATGTTTGCAAATGTTTTTCCCAAAATTTTTGCTCGATTTAGCAATTCTCAGGTTTTTAATTGTAGTTTGTTTAAAATGATTATGAAAAAGCAAAATTTTGTTGCTTTTGAACATCTAAATTTCTAAGGTATATTCAGTGACAAAACTTAAAACCCTGTTCAATCTGGCAAGTGAATTTTTATGATGATTTTTTCACCATTTTAAGTTTCTAAGTTTCTAAGAAATCTTTCTAGGAAAATTAACGCCACTTGCTAATTTTCTTAATTATACAAAAACATCAAGAGCTTGAAGTTATTCAGAAGCTGCTATGAGTTGTTTTTATGTAGGCCTAGAATAGGATGCTTTCAGTCTATCTTGAGACTGGTTTCCGGGATTCACTTCAATTCAAACTCTAAACTTGCGCTAAAATTCATACTGTTTCACGTCTACTTCTTGCAATTTTGTGCATATTTTTGCTGCATACCACGTTTCTGCTTGTTCGCGCAAAATCGTGTATAGATATTAGACTAAATGTTTTTATTTGGCAAAGGGGAAGCTCTTGGTTTAATTCTTTGAACATTTGCATGCGATAAACTGTCATTGTTTGTACTTTTGCAGAAAACTACTCGGTATCATAACGAAAAAAGATGTACTACGTCATATTGCACAACTGTCAAATATGGACCCCAAATCAATTCTTTTCAATTAGGTATGTTGATCGTTCACTTTCAACCTTCTCCATTATACTATTGCCTCCAAAACTGCTACAGTGAATGCTTAATTTAGATTCCACCTTTTGCGGATGGTTCTAGCACCCATATCCGTCCTTTATACCACCTAGAAAAGCTGTTTTTACTCTTGTTGTTTCTACGGATAAATCAGTTCTGATATTCTCGAAGATTCCAAAGGTACAACGATTGAGAGGATTTGCTTCCTGATCCTAAGCTTTCCCTTATCATTGCGAAAGTCATGCCTACAATGTTAGTGTCTGGACAGTAGCTGGATGCAATCAACAAATGAATGCCAAATTTTTTAAGTTGGTAATAAAAACAACACCTATTTACGATCACCGATCAAATTTCTATGGAAATCTGCATGGCTAATGTATTTGTGATATGAATTTTTGTATGAAAATGTTTGCTTTCATGCTGTTTAACCTTGGTGATGATAAACTTCAGTTCAATATGTATCTAAATAGTTTTTTGTGATTGTTCATTCTGACCTCTATCTTGTTTGTCGCCGTTGCCTTGTTAACAGTTGTAAGTTCGTTGTAAGGACAATTTCCTCTCCAGTAACGTTTCAATGCTACCTACGGTATACACCTTTTTCATCGAAAAGGTGTATTGCTCAACTTTTTTATCATCTTTCTGTTCTAGGTACTGATTCATTCCAATAAGTCGAAGACACTCTTTGCTTGTCAATTTTTATTACTGTCATAATAATTTTATTATCCAAGCCGAATTTTAAATTAGAAAATTGTACAGTAAGCTTAGGATAGCATATGAAGTTAAGCATGAATACAACATCTAACATTATCTTATTTCGTTTGGAGATAGCCTATTAACTATTAGAGCATATATTGAATTATTTTGTAATTTCGAAAAAGACGATACTGCTGCAAACCTTCTTGATGAACACCCTGTTTATACTGGCTCAGCACAATACGATTGATAGATCCCTAGTGAGGTACCCACATCACCCTGAGGCAAAATGATAATTAACTTTCTTTGTCCAGCTAAAACAAACATTTGTCATTTCCGCTGGTGAAGTTTTCTTGGATATTTTACTGGAAGACTGTCCCCAAAATTGGTTTCCTGTCCTTGTAGACGTTTCGAACAGGAATGTTTACATCTCACAAGAGTTCAGTCATTTTACCCTCCGACAAAGAAACGAATAAATCTTTGTCTGAGGTCATCCTAATCTTTATGTTTGGAAATTATTTTCTAAGTTTATTTATTCTCATGAAATGCAGCAGCCGGAAAATGAAATGGCCAACAGCCTTAAAAATGACTTACTGCTGCCTGAAGCATCCTGGAAACAAAGGCGTGTTGGTTTGTTGACAACGGCCCTTGGTAGCATTCACTCATTCTTTTGGCACTTTGCTCAAGTGAATCAATAGTTATTATGTAACATATGCTTCTAATAAATTTATAATGAAATACCTTATGTAAATAATAGTTTGACCAACGAAGTTATCGTTTGTCTCTACGTCATGTAATTGTGGGTTGGTAATTTATACATTCATGTCTGGTTTTCCCTTGTTTTTGTGGCGGTTGGCTACCACATACTTTTATTATCGGAATTCTGTACAGTATGTTATTATTTTTATGGTGGTGTGTTCCTTGTTACGCCCTTTGTTACTCATGGATCAATGAAAGATCACTGCCCTACTCTGTTATATTTTATACCCTCCTCAATGTTATTTGTTATATTTTATAACCTCCTCAATGTTATTTGTGTCCTATTCTGTTATATTTTATACTCTATTCAATCTTATTTTGTGCCCTTTTTGTTATATTTTGTATTGTACTCTGTTATGAACAATGAGCATGGACAGTATTATGAGATAAGTTTTGAATTATTGCCAAACATTTCACTGCCATAAGGTTTACGACAACCAAGGTCTCCTAGATAGAAGATGCATGCCCAAGAGGTAACCCCTTGAGTTCTTAGCTGAGGTCAAAGGACCCCTAAACATTAAATCCCTTTTTGGAGACTCCAAGCAAAAACTTTTTAGCGGAAAGTATGTTTTGAGAATCATCAAGAATGTACCAAAGGTTTTGCAAAAAAAGGAAAGTTTTTTATTTTTTTTCAGGTTGTGTTCATATATTCTGAATAATGGTAACTCTATGTATAAATTTTCGTAGAACATTCAAATTTATAAGAAGAATGATTTAAAGTAATATTAATATCGTGTAAGGGCTGATAATTTGCATGGTTAATCGAAACAGATCGTGTACATTTATTCCTTGTCTATTTCTATCTCTGAATTTCACTTTCTTATCGAACAAGCCCTTTCATACTCAAAGATAGTTATCAATCGTATCGTTTTCTTTTGGGGTAAAAAATTGAAATTTGCAATCGAAAATTATAAATAAATCTGATATACGTAAGGATGGAGTTTTTGAAAGTTTCTTTCTGAAACAAAGCTGTCTAGTCTAGCAATAAACAAGATAGAAGTTTGAACCCGGTTACGAGGGGTACTCTTTCACCTCCTCTAGGTTTTTGCAAGTACCCATTTACTTTAGAAAAAGTGAGTGCCCCTTTTAGGTCGATATTTTACTGCAACAGTGCCGTTTTTGCCAGGACTTCTTCGTGAATTGTGACCATAACAAGTTCCATTCCAAACGCCGTTCCCTATCAAATTGAAGGTACATTCTTCGTGCCTTTCAAAACCGCTTATCAAATTTTAGCATCGTGCTAGTTAAAGGTCTGTCGAAGTTCCCAACAACCTCATACTTCACCCTGTCCCACGTACAAACCCGATTTTTCTAGGAAAAACTTATTTTTCCAAATGAAGAAAAACTTTGGTAATTATATGCAAC